>NW_027468663.1:29330002-29332502 GCF_046254945.1 Alosa pseudoharengus
AACAAAATACTGAGCTGCTCATGAACCAATCTGACAAACACACATACACACACACAGACACAGACACTTGCATCATAAACCCTCGACCCCCTCACACACACACACACCGGTTCAAAGTCAGCCACTGTCTGATGAGTGACATCATGTGGGAGAGGTAATTGTCATCCGGGACTGATAGAGTGGAGCGGAGATGAATCATTTGTTTGAGAGTGTTGATTCTGTCTGATTGGCTTTCTATTGAGCTCCGGGCCACCACTGGCATTCTGGGTACGCTCTATTAGATCAAGCCGAACATGATCCGCACGCGACACGCTAATGGCTAGCTCTCTGAGCTCTGTGGAGTGGTGGCCCCAGTTTAGGTTACATAGCAGGAGAAACACACAAGTGAAGTGTAGGTGTGTCTCTCTCTCTGTGTGTGTGTGTGTGTGTGTGTGTTTATGAGTGCATGAAACATCAGGATTTATGTATTACAAATGTAATTCTGGATTTATTGCTAGCCATTTCAAGCTACCCCTTGCACACGTTGTAGGTATATGGTTTAATAGAACGGGGACACACACACTGAGCTTAAAAAAAGATCTGTAATACTCTGTAATACATTTTTAGTTTTATTGAAATGCACTGTAAAGTTTACCCCTGCTATATATCATAAGGGACAAAATAGCCATAGTTGGGTTCTAGTTCTGCAACTTGTTATTATTGATTCAGAGAGAATTCTGGGATATGCTGAGGCTGGGTAAGTTGTGAGCTGTGGAGGAGGAAGACGAGGCATTGGAGGAGGAGACTGCATCCAATGGCTTTTTTCAAAATTACAGTCGTAATTTAGTTAAGAAAAAGAGAAGAGAAAGGCAAGCCTCCAAGGGCAACTAAGTGGGGCTCAGGAGAGGCTTAATGCTACCTGTGCAGTGGATGAATGGCCTTTACAAACACTGGGACATGGCTTGGCCATTAGTTTATTTATTTGGAAATGTCACAGCCAGCAGGGGAATGTAATGTGTTGGATCAGGCGGCGAGCGCTTGGTGAAAGTGGCCCTCATCAATCGCCTGCTTCTGCTGTAGATGTGGAGAGAGATGAGAGAGAAAGGGAAAGAGAGATAACGAGGGAGAGAGAGAAATAGAGAAAAAGAGAGAGAGGGAGAGGTAGTTAGCAAGGACAGAACACAGAAGAGTTTGAGAGTAAGAGAAGGACACAGGGGGTGAGAAAGGGAGAGAGAGAGAAAGAAAGGAGAGAGGCAGAAAAACATGCTGGCTGAGAAAATGAAAGCAACAAAAGATTATAGTACATTTTTTCCAAATTAAAAGTGCTTCATGGTTCTACAATACAGCATTTATGGAATTTGGATCATCCTGAATATAGCTCTGTGCTGTAGTAAACTACAATTGATTGCAAAGGTGGGGAATTATTCAAGCCTGAGGGGAATTATTTACAAAACATAAATCACATTAATCTTTTAAAAATACAGCAGCGCCACCATCCATCAGGCCTGGAGTCTGTTTTATGCCCCGGCCGGCGCAGACAGGGCATCCTGTAGTAAATATGAGCATGCTTCCTCGCGCTGCCACACCGTCTCTACATCACTCCCGCCCCCCCTCTCTCGCTAGAGAGCTCGCTACTGGTCTCCCCTATTGATTTCCTCTCCCATTCAGAGGCCAGTTAACAGTGGCCACTAGAAACTCCGACCTAAATACGATACGCTCAGCCATCAGGTCCATTTCCGCAAAGTGCAGACTGTAAATGACTGTAGTATACATTCAGTTCAATGTATATGAGATGCTATAAATCTGCTATTTGTTTTTAAAGAGAACCCATATGTTCTGTTTTTGACTGAGTCTAAAAGCTTTTGGACAAATGAAAGCGCATATTGTGAAGACATTCCTGTAGTCGATGTCATGGGCTGTGTTTGGCCAGGTGTTATGGTCCGGAGAATCTGCCAGGTGAAGAGCATTATATTACTGACTGCGGAGCTAGCAGGCTAGGCTCTACAGTATGGAAAGACAGAGAGAGAATGTGGAAGATGGAGAGAAAGATTGAGAAGGGAGGAGAGAGAGAAAGAGGGAGAGAGGGAGAGGGAGAGGGAGAGAGAGAGCGAGAGAGAGAGAAAGAGAGAGAGAAAGAGAGAGAGTGGCAGCATTCACAGATGGAGGGTAATTAAAAATTAATCGTTCATGGTGCCGAGACCTTAATTACCCTGGAACGGAGCGGCAGAGTGGCAAAACACAGTTCAGAGTCCTGGCCATGAGAATCTGGCTCCTGAGTAGCCATTTAAACACTTGTTTTCAGACTAATTTCTCTCACTCTACTCCCCCCACACACACACACACACACACACACGCACACACACACACAAACACAAATCATTTGTTTCACCGGACATCATTGTTTATCTGTCTCACCATATATCTCAAGAGTACTAGCTGTTGGTATCTTTCTCTAGTCCAGTTCAAATCCATGGCTCATTGGCATGGTTACAGTGAACTCTATGCATTAACATAGTGCTAA
>NW_027468663.1:29337502-29342502 GCF_046254945.1 Alosa pseudoharengus
ATGACCAAACATTGTAGAAAATGATTCGGCCATTAGGCCACGTCAATCTCTGCCCAAGCCGCACCATTCCAGACTCCAGGTCTCTCCAGCGCGGTCAGAGAAGTTTCCAGAAAGGTTCAGCCCAGACTGGCTCTGAAAATAAATAAATAAGAAACCATAAACCTGTCTTTATCCCTGTGTAAATACTCAGCAAAATGCCATCATTATTGCACTCTGGGGAAGGAATACAGTTTTCTTTCTGGGAGAAGTTTAGTGACTGTGGCACTTTGATCTGCGAATGCCTGACTGTTAGCAACATGGCACACATGGACCTGCTTAATGCTAAGATGGGTCTGTAATTGACCCCTGTTCTTTTGTCTTTTTTTCTTCTGTTTTCCATTTCTTTCTTTATTTCTTTCTTCCTTTCTTTTTTCCTTCATTTCTTTCGTTCTTTCTTTCTTTAATTTTTTTCCCTTCGACATTTTTTTATATTGGGAGACCCATGTGTATTGCATTATAATTGCGTTTTGACATCACAATGATTCACTGTGGAAACCTCCTGCTTGTCCTGGCCAGTCGGTCCGCCGTGGGACTAAAAGCCCACTGAAGCCTAATATCTGAGCTGATGTGGAAAACGTATTCCGCTCAGGAACTGACCATCAAAACCAGGCCCCCGCAGTGGATTAGAAACAGGTGAACGCTTCTCTCGCTGCATCAGACGGATTGCCATGCCGGGTGTTAGCACATCAGGAGGGTTGTGTGTGTGTGTGTGTGTGTGTGTGTGTGTGTGTGTGTGTGTGTGTGTGTGCGTGGGTTTTCAGCCTGTCAAAAATAATTGTGGTGAGAAGATTGCAGGTTTAGCCGTCTCCCGCTCTCAGCCACCCTGCTCCACTCTGTGCCGTGCCGCGCCACGCTGATTATACGCCACTCCGCCCTCATTTGCATCTTTATCGCCGTGGTGAAATCACCGGGAAAAGTTTCTCAGAGAGCAGACCGACTGCCAGGGTTTTGATACTGAGTGTTTGTGTCCATGTGTGTTTGTACGCATTTTTGAATTCTTGTGAATGTTTGTGAATTTATGTGTGTGTGTGTGTGTGTGTGTGAGAGAGAGAGAGAGAGAGAGAGAGAGAGTGTATGTGTGTGTGTGTGTGTGTGTGTGTGTGTGTGTGTGTGTGTGTCTCTCTGTGTGTGTGTGTATGTGTGTGTGTGTGTGTGTGTGTGTGTGTGTGTGTGTGTGTGTGTGTGTGTGTGTGTGTGTGTGTGTGTGTGTCTGTGTCTGTGTCTGTGCATGTATGTGTGTGTGTTTTCTCTCACGGATTGATACTGAATTAAACTATGCTGTGCTACTCCTCTGCTCTCACTACTTCTCACAAAAATAGAGGCAAGATGAGAGTGGGGGGGTCATAGAGTGGCTGTGAAGTTGTTCTGGTTATGCTGGTTGTTCCGTAGCCTTAATAAATGACTTTCCCACCAGCATAGATCTGTGTTTTCTTTCAGCAATCTGATTCTGTGGGCTGAATCAGACGTGTCAGGCTTTCATGAAAGCAGCCTTCCGACTGCCTCGCCTGTTTCTTTGCTTTTTTTTCTTCTTCTTCCTTAAGGAATAGAAATGTTTTCTTACTCATGCGAGAAGTGTTCTCAATTACAGAGCCTTGCAGAAGTGGAAGCAGATGGCTCCCTAACATTGGGAGACAAAGTGGCTCTCTGTGACTCCCGATGCAGCCGGACGCTCTCGCATGTGCATGCATAACCACACACTGTGTACACACACACACAGAGACACACACACACACACACACACACACACACACACACACACAAACACACACACACACACGCTCAAATAATTGTTCACATGCAAAGGACTCGCACACTTTCTCACACTCACATTTCACATATTAGAGAACATACTGACGGCATCCCCATTGTCCTGTCCACAGCCACATTAAAATAGCCTGGAAAAATCCAGGCTTTTGTATCTGCTGACTCATGATTGGGATTCCTTTCCAACACTTGCAACGCGACGGGCACTAACTTTGAAATCACTGGTCCAGCCTTACCAATCACTTTGAACCAGAGATTCCTAACGTTACTTCCTACTTCCCCTAAACTTCACAAAATGACAATATACAGCATCAACAGTCAGGAAACAATGTATGTGGGTCTAACTTTGCTGTAAATAAATGTTTTTCCAACTGCATTTTTTGATGTTTTCAGGTGTTGCCACTTCTGTTTATCACAATAAGTTTCGGTTTCATCTTCCCTCTCATCGCTGATTGGCCTGACATATTTCTTGTCTGAGGGAAACATTTGAATTATCGTGTCCCAAACTAAAATCTCCCTGAAAGGGGATCTACGATGGGTGGGGCCAGGCTAACATTAGAATGCACGTTGTCTAGCTTTCCTTGCTCCATATTGATGGTGTGATGTATGCATATTCATATGGATGGACTTCATTTCATGAATGTGTCTATTATATTTTGGCCTTCATACTGCTGGTCATAAGCCCACATTAAGTATGCATGTCATGCATGAGGTATTGTCATATATTTTGATAATATGACAAATATATTTTATTACTCAGATAATACATAAACTTGCATATGCTGTAATATTCAGTGCCTGAGGACGCCACATTAAGTGGGGTCTAAATTTCATTTCAACATTGCCTTACTGAGACACAAGGGAGTTTCAGGTCCATCCAACAGAAATAACACAGTACTCTAGAGAAAGACTGAACTGACCTGAACACTAACTGATGTTTGGTGTTTCTCGGCAGTGGGAGGAGATTAGCGTGATGGACGAGCGGAACACGCCCATGCGCACCTACCAGGTGTGCAACGTGATGGAGGCCAACCAGAACAACTGGCTGCGCACGCGCCACATCGCCCGCGACGGCGCGCAACGCGTCTACGTGGAGATCAAGTTTACGCTGCGCGACTGCAACAGCCTTCCCGGGGTGCCGGGCACCTGCAAGGAGACCTTCAATATGTACTACTACGAGTCCAACAACCCCAGCCTGTGGTACATCAAGGAGAGCCAGTATGTCAAGATTGACACCATTGCGGCCGACGAGAGCTTCACGCAGGTGGACGTGGGTGACCGCGTCATGAAGCTGAACACGGAGGTGAGGGACATCAGCAACCTGGGCAAGAAGGGCTTCTACCTGGCCTTCCAGGACGTGGGCGCCTGCATCGCACTGGTCTCCGTGCGCGTCTTCTACAAGAAGTGCCCGCTCAGCGTGGTCAACCTGGCGCAGTTCCCGGACACGGTGACGGGCGGCGACTCAGCGCTGGTGGAAGTGCGCGGCGCGTGCGTCAACGACTCGGAGGAGGCCGAGCCGCCGCGCATGTACTGCAGCGCCGACGGAGGCTGGCTGGTGCCTATCGGCCGCTGTGTCTGCAAGCCGGGCTTCGAGGAGCACAAGAACTACTGCCAGCGTGAGTAGAAGGGGCTTTGACCCGCATGGCTTTGAGTCTATGCTGTTTCTTGCTATGTGCGAGTTTGTCATTAGTACAGTAAAATGCTCAGTGCAAAGGCTTCAGCCAGTTTGAGTGCGAGTGCCTGTTACTTTCTGTGCTGGTCTCTCTCTCAGGAGGGCTTTGCTGGTTCTCTCTGGTGTTAGACATACTCAGGGAAGTCACTAGTCTTTTAAAAAACGAGTCAATGGAATATTTACATAGATATGTGACTTATACTGTAGATAGGGTCACTGGCTTTGAGCAACCCAGGATCCATAATCATTGTGAATGCTTGTTTGTGGGCTCTGTGTGGAAGTGCTTTGGTTTACATTGCACTTCTCTGTTGTACATGTTGCCTCTGTTTTTGGTGAGTCATGCTTAGTCTGCTGGTGTTTTTTAAAGTGCATCCTCGGAACATCTGCCACTTCTAAACATCCCTTTTTCTAAAGTCGTGAGCATTCAATGCGTAGTTTATACTGTAATGTGTGAACAGCAGTTATAAAGAGACATTTGGAAAAATTGAAATAAATACAAATAAGTGACGTATTTTGGGAGAGAGAGAGAGGGGGGGGGGTATAGCAGTAGGAGAGATTGAGTAGATGCAGTTCTTTGTTTACATGTATGTGAGAGAGAGAGAGAGTTGTGGGTATTTCGGGAAGAACGAAGGTTTGAAGGTGCTGGAAACTGACATATAACAGTGCAGGCATGGGGTGAGGCTGTAGTCTGAGTTGACTCACAGTGGGGAATTCAGTCTGCTGCCTCTAGCAGACAATGCAGTCTGTAGCCTACAGACAGCCTGAAGCAGTGGGTGTGCTGACATGTGACTGTGTATGTGTGTGTGTGTGTGTGTGTGTGTGTGTGTGTGTGTGTGTGTGTGTGTGTGCGCGCACATTTATTTTCTCTGCTCTTTGCTCTTGCTGTTTGTGACTCTATAAGGATTTTTCTGTATAGCGCTGCCATGTTTAAAAATGAAACGAACCCTTTAATTGCGACATAACTAACGGTGAATCCCAGTACTACCCCTTCCCCCATCAATTCACCATTCCCCTCCTTTTTGGGTGTTCCTGGGTTTTGGCAGGGTGTCCCGGTTCTGACAAAGAGAAAGGATTAGTGTGATCTATCCCTCCAAATGCCCCTCCAAATGAAGCATATTCAAATGCGGGTTAGATTATAAGGGATAGAACATGTTCCCAGAAAGCTACGTAAACAGTTAGACAGGAGGTAAAATAAGCCAAAACTTTTTAGTATGTCGTCGCAGTAGTTAAAGTAACAGCACACCTTTTTTTTTTCTTTGATCCATCCTGCAAATTTAGTCAGAAGACAAGCGTTGTCCCACTCCCTAGGTATTTCCCCACCCCTTGTTACTCCATCCTGAAGGGGCACTCTAAAGCAGTGGGGCAAAGGAAGGAGAAATTCTCACTTCTCTCGCGCCTCTGTAAGGAACAATCAAATTCACCTTTCCTTTCGCTGTTCCTCCCTCCTCTCTCCCTCTCTCTTTCTTCCCTTTCTCCCTCTTTCCCTCTCTCCATCTCTCCCTCTCTCCAACTGCTTTTCTCCCTC
>NW_027468663.1:29350002-29352502 GCF_046254945.1 Alosa pseudoharengus
TTTCACACCTCTAGTGTGCCTTCCCTTGCCTTGTTTACATGCCCTCTTTTACCCTCCGTTTACTCTTCTCTCTTTCTTTCCCCTGGCGAGTCTTTTTTTACTGTCCTCTGGTAATGCTTGCACTGCTCTATCTCTCTCCTCGTTTATCTCTCCTTTATTTCTCTGAATTTTCTCTCTCTATGCTTCCTGTTTATCTGCAACTCCTCTTTCTCTCTCTCTCTCTCTCTCTCTCTCTCTACCTGACCTCTGGAGGGCTGAAGTGGGCCATGCATGCTGTCGGCGTCTGCCACAGCCAATTAGAGCGCGGCTGGCGGACCCAGACCTCCGCTGCCCAGTCACCTGTCATCTCCAGCTTCCTCCACTCCTCCATCGCTTACATACTCATCACTCTCTCTATCTCTCTTTCTCACTCGCTCTCCCCGGCCCATCTCTCTATCTGTCTGCCCCCCCCCCCCCGTCTCTGTGTACCTCTGTATCTCTTGTGTCTGTCTGCATCTACCCAACCCGCCACATCACTTGCTGCCTGTCTTCTTCAGTTCCATTCCGTCCAGCTCTGCATCGTTTATGCTTTTTTGGCGTGGACATTCGAAACAAGATGGCGATGTTGGAATATATACAGTAGAACATGTAAACAATATGTAGAGTCACGTATGGTTCTCTCTCCATGTCCCCCTCACTCTTCCTAGCTGAGCCCCCTCACTCCCATTCCTCTCACTGGGTTTAGGTTTTGTATTCTTCTCTGCCTGGGCTGGTTATTTCCATTCCTATATCTAGCCTCTTATCATTCTGCTAAGTCTCCAGCAATTTTGTCCACGTATCTAACCATTATCCCTTCAGTCTGTCTACATTTCTGATGAAATCTGTATTCTTTGTAATCTTTGTAAGCTTTCTTGATGCCTCTCTCTCTTATCTCTTGCCCCATCCTACATTTTAATATGCATTGGCTAATCCCCCAGTCTTCACCTGCAGGTGAAATCTATTGTGTTTTCCACCGATGGACTTCTTTCAACTATTCTCCTAGCATTGTGCTTTCTTGTGGCAGTGAAAATCCCTTCCCCTTTCATGGTCTATTCTGTGAGAGTGCCCACAGCAAGCTGCATATCTCACCATCTGTCTGGACAAGGGAAGGATTTGGATTTTTGAAGCAACAATAGCTCATAGTAGTGCTGATGCGTTTTTTTTTCCTTACCTGGTGGTAGCTGTAGATGTAGACTTAGGAACAGATTTGTCTTTGATGTACAGTATCTGGGCCAGACCAGGGCCAAGGCTGGGCCAGAGACAGTTAATAGCATGGATACTCCTGCAGAGGGCTGTGTTATTCTTGACTTTGTCCTGAGCTGTGGTGTGAAATAACTCTCCCAATGCCCAAACCGATGCCAGCGCTGGTCATAGCTCTGGCCAGTAGCCCACCTGGTGCAGGAGAAGCACACTATCAGGCTCCAACAGAGGCATGCTCACAGAGAACGGGGACCTCCTGTTGGCCGTGTCACCTGCTATTGCCCAATGGCATTTTGAGTATCTGTCATAGCTGTGGATCTGTCTATGTGTCTGTCCCATGTCGTCAGATATGTCTGGAGTGACATAAACAAAGAAACACAACAAAACAAACAAACAAACACAACAAAACAACCTGATTGTGTATGAATTATAAGACCATGTCTCCTTTGACAAAGCTCTCCTCTTCTCCCTCACTGGCCTCAACACCAAAGTAAAGGCCACACAGCTATTCAGACCCACACAGAGCATAGAACACTTTGTAGACATATACCTTAACAGCATAGAACACTTTGTAGGCATATACTTTAACAGCATAGAACACTTTGTAGGCATATACTTTAACAGCATAGAACACTTTGTAGGCATATACTTTAACAGCATAGAAAACTTTGTAGGCATATACTTTACGTAACAGCATAGAACACTTTGTAGGCATATACTGTAACAGCATAGAATACTTTGTAGGCATAGAACAGCATGGAATCTACACAGAGCATAGAACACTTTGTAGGCATATACTTTAACAGCATAGAACACTTTGTAGGCATAGAACAGCATAGAATACTTTAGTCAAACACTCACCGATATCTCACATACCTTAAAGCAGTGTTTTTCAACCTTATTTGTGCCACGGCACACTTTTGACACTTAAAATGTCCCACGGCACACTAACATCCTGTGTGAAGAAAAAATAAACATACCATTACCTAAAACTTCAAATAATACACAGATATGGCCTTATTATGGCTTCTATGCAAGACCTGCTCAATAAAACAAGCGCCCTCTGTTTCATTTGTAGGTGACTATATCTAATTTAATTGTTGTTATGAACTGGATATGTGATGACTCTGTGAATACTGGATATGGGGCTCCCATTGTACAATGCCTGCATACCACAAATAGTGCAATCATACAATCAATGAGAGCATGTGGTTATAAATTCTTTGATGCAACAGTTGCTTTTTTGGACCAGTGAGTGACATTTGGGTAATTTTCTGCGGCA
>NW_027468663.1:29358118-29360618 GCF_046254945.1 Alosa pseudoharengus
TGTCAGGCTGTCATGTGGATCATGTCTGTTGTTTCCCCAAAGATGTTTCTGGAGCTGCCCGCTGTATAATGTGTGCAACTGTGCATACATACCTTCCTTTGGGACTGTTTCTGTGTCACATCCTGTTTGTCAGAGTGTATAGGCACTTGTGATAGTCACACAGGTCTTTCAGCGATGGCAAAGAATGGGCGATATTTAGCTGTAGAAATGCTGTTTATTTTCCCATGTAATTCTGCCTGTTAAGTAACAATATGTTGGATTCTGTGCTGAGTTTGCACAGGAAATGAGCTGTAAAATGTATACAAAGAAAAGTTAAAGCAAGTCTTTGTAGTTTGTGTAGTGTGTGTATATTTCTTTCATTGAATAGTAGAAGAGAAAATTCACCCACTATATGCAAGCATAATTGGAAATGGAAAGCAGAAATATGGCAAACAGAGCATCTCTTTCTCTCTCTCTCTCTTTCTCTCCAACCTCCTCATTGTTCCCCTCTCTCCATATGAGGCTGAGATATATATGCAGTGTCCTTATCAAATTGACACTCTCCCTCTCTGTGAGGAGATGATGAGCAGAGATACCATTAAGCTTGCCTCTTCTGGGCCTTACAAGACAGGTGTCGACATTTGCCCTCCTGAAATGAGAAGCGGTTGTGTCAGCACCCACGGCCCCGCCCCCTCCCCCTCCCCCTCCCCACAACTACATTCTCATCTCTTTGCAGCATAGTGAACTCATACCAAACGCCATTCACGGCGTGGGTGGAGTGCACCGTCTTCCAATCAATCCCAGACAATCGCTTCAGGAAAGTCCTGGCCAGGGCGAGACCCAGATATTAGACAGCTTATCAATGAGGAAGTGCTCATCATCGTCCATTTGTTCCCCTTAAAGGAAGTATGACCTGCACAAAAGAAGGGGGGAAATGAGAATCGGTATCAGGCTTTCCCTGAACAGAAGAGTCACTTTCCATTAATGGAAAATAGAAAGTGAGGGGAGAGGGAGAGAGAATGAATAAATCATCCCAATCACAATCCAGCCCTCAATCTTCTTTTGAATGTAAAATCTCTCATGAAAAGGATAGTCTGGGAACAATAAGAGGAGCCTGTTCAGAGAGAAAGAATGAGAGGGGGTGGGAGAAGGGAGAGAGAGAGAGAGAGAGAGAGAGAGAGAGAGAGAGAGAGAAGTAGAAAGAGAATTCAGACAGACAGATGAAATTGCAGATCGGAAGTCTTATCAGCAGTAGGTCTCCCTCGCTCTTTATCTTTCTCTCTCTCTCTCTCTTTCTCATTCTTTCAGATGCTGTTCTTTTTCTCTTTCACTGAGAGCAACTTGTCCTTTCTGCCACTGGAGAGTAGAGAGTCAGGCACATGCTGAAACTCTGTGAAAGCAGTCTCAAGACGTGTGTGTGTGTGTGTGTGTGTGTGTGTGTGTGTGTGTGTGTGTGTGTGTGGATTATACATCCACATATATCTCACAGAATGGTGGAATCATGGTAATCTGTCTTTAAAAGATGTAAAAATATACTATATAACATGAAAAATGAATCTCTCAGTTCACCCAACCATAGACTCTCCTAGAATATACTGTATGAAGAGAAGATTTAGATGTCACATTCCAACGAACATATCATTACTAATGCACATTCCCTGTAGATATGTTAACTAGGCAGCTACTTATCATGTAATGTACATGCCTGCCCTTTGAGCAAGGTTAGTTACTCTACTGCAAGGGCAATTTATTATTCATATGAATCATATGCGTACCCTTTAGTTAATGCTAGCTACACTGATATATAGCACTGCTAATACATATACCGGATAGGTAAGGTTAGCTGCATAAGGCATAGTATGTTATTTCATTCAAAATAACACACTCTTTTAAATATTTAAACGCTCTGTCATCATCTCTTTCTGTGTGTGTGTGTGTGTGTGTGTGTGTGTGTGTGTGTGTGTGTGTGTGTGTGTGTGTGTGTGAAGCATGTGACTGGTGGGGGCTAGACCAGCTGAAGTAGTGCAGAGAGGGCAGCCTGTCCTCCAGTGGGGAGGGACATGACAGAAAGACGCCCGCTTTTCCCAGCGGCCTTGGCTTCACGCTGGGCTGCACATGCAGTGCTCTGAATTGAAACTCCTCTCTCTCTCTCTCTCTCTCTCTCTCTCTCTCTCTCTCTCTCTCACCCTCTCTCTCTCTCTCTCTCTCTTCATTTCTCTCTCTCTTTCCCTCTCTCTATCCCTCTCCCCTTCTCAAAGCTGCTTTATTAGCATGGCTGTTTATGTGTGTTGCCAAAGCCTAAAGAACAATGAAACATTCATATGCAAAGACTATAAAGGGCAAGGAAACAGCAATGCAACCTCCACTCTCTCTCTCTTCCCTTTCCACTTCTGTCTTACTGGGCCTATTCTATCACTCCCCTTCCTGTCTTTAGCTCTGCTTTTTCTCTTCTGTCACCTCATCTGAGCTTTGCTCTCCTTCATCTTCCTCTTCCTCACACAAACTCTCTGTTTTTTCTCTC
>NW_027468663.1:29365618-29368118 GCF_046254945.1 Alosa pseudoharengus
GGCCAAAAGTCGAAGTCTTTCTTTCTCTCCGAGGCCTGTGGTGCGGTGATGGCTTTGTTGCTTACAGTGCCGATGGTGAACATGATCCCACTGATAGCCTGTGTGGGGGAAGAAGAAGGGAAGAAGGGAAGAAGAAAGAAGAGGAGAAAATGAGAAAAGAGGACAGGAGAGGAGAAGAGTGGAGATGAGGAGAAGAGAGGAGGAGAGGAGAAGAGAGGAGAGTACATACGAGACTGATTAGCAGTCCAGAGATGCTTTCACCTAGCCTGTGTGGTGGCCTGTCTATGCTAAAGGAATGACTCACTGGCCTGTCATTGCACTCAAGTCGCATGAACGGTCAGCACGGCAGACTTGACCACAATGAAGACTGTAGAGTTCACTAGTGATGCTTTTGGATAGAATCTAGACAAGACGCCAGCTTTGATGTTGCTGTCATAGAAGAAACCAATAGTTTGACAAAGTCCAGCTTTCTCACCCAATCAGCATTCCAGTTTTGCTGCCTGTGCCTAACTGCAGACAGCAGAAAAGGCCAGCACTGCATCCAGCCACACTGTTATGTGCAGTTGAGTCTGTTCCCCATACTGCATCCAGTCACACTGTTATGTGCAGTTGAGTCTGTTCCCCATACTGCATCCAGTCACACTGTTATGTGCAGTTGAGTCTGTTCCCCATACTGCATCCAGTCACACTGTTATGTGCTGTTGAGTCTGTTCCCCATACTGCATCCAGTCACACTGTTATGTGCAGTTGAGTCTGTTCCCCATACTGCATCCAGTCACACTGTTATGTGCAGTTGAGTCTGTTCCCCATAATTCCTCAGTAATGGCCCAGTGCAGTTGTGTGACTCAGGAGGTCTGACTGACTCCAGTACCCGTGAGTTGGAGGGGAGGCAAGGAGGGGAGAGGGGGGGATTAGCGACGCCTCAGAGCTTATTAGTGGGCCTGGGCGTGGGCCTGCTTCTGGCACGCGTCGGGGATGGAGATGGAGATGGAGTGGGGAGGAGAGAGGGAGCGTGCCGGCTGGGCTGGGCTGGGCTGGGCTGGGCTGGGCTGGGCTGGGATTAGAGAGGCTTGGGAATGAATGTCTGGGTGCAAGCAAGCCGCTGCACAGCGCTGCATTGGGCTGAGGCAGCTCATAAACTTCACAGCTTTCTCAGCGGCTAAGAACACACACACACACACACACACACACACACACACACACACACACACACACACACACACACACACACTCTGAAGCAGGAGTCCGCCAGCTGAGGCTGAACTAAGAGGGCTGGAGTAAATTCTCAGGCCGCCCTCTGTGTCTTAATCACACTTAAGACACCATTTCCCCTTGCTCTTCTCCCTCTATCTTTTTCTTCCTTCTTTCCTGTATTTCCCTCCTTTCTCTCTCTATATGTACCACTTTATCTCTCTCTTGTCTCTCTTCCCTCTCTCTTGCTGTGCTCTGCTACCCCCCCCTTTGTACATCTCTCTCTCTCTCTCTCTCTCTCTCTCTCTCTCTCTCTCTGTGTGTGTCTGCCTTGCTGTAATGAGATAAAGACTGGCCTCCAATTTCCTCAAACTCCCTGTACGATAGTGAATTACTTTCTGATTGGCGACATTTGAAAGGATGTGCAGAATAAGGGATTGATAATTGGCTGGGGTTTAAGATCTATCTGACTCTGCTCATCCAGCAAGACAAAGAATTCTGAGGGAAATGGAGAACTTTGTAAATCTATGTGAGGATTGTTGGAGACATTTTTTTGTAAATTGACATTTTACACTCATTCAGGGAACCTCTGGGGATCATGGACAATCTGCCACTATAGGGAACCTTTTCGAAATTTACATGGAATGTTTTTTTTTATGGGTGTTTTTAACTGGTCTTATAATAATGTTTTAGTGTAAAATAATATGGTTATTGCAGGGTAAAGTGGTTGTGTTAGGCTTCCTCTGGTTAAGACTTTTTATGGTTTTGCCCTCTGAGGGGTGATGAGTGAGTAAGGGATGTGTCAGAATCTGTACAGGATGTCCAGGTGTTTGAAGGCCGGAGACCGATCTCATTTAGAGTCAGCTGATGGCTCAGGTAAATGAGAACAGACAGGCTGAATGAAAATAGACAGGGGTGAGGAGGAGTGTGTGTGTGTGTGTGTGTGTGTGTGTGTGTGTGTGTGTGTGTGTGTGTGTGTGTGTGTGAGGTGAGTGTTATGTAAAGAGGTGGAGAGGTGTTGTCTAAATGGGAGCAGACAGGTGGAGATGGAGGTAGTGGTGTGGTGGGGCAGTGGAGAGGTGGGTTGTGGGTAGTGTCCAGGGCCTGTCAACTGTCCACACAGGCCCGGTCAAACTGGACGTCTCTCAGCAGCCACACTAATCAAATCTGCTGCCGGCCGCGCTTAGCCTAGATTAACTTTCATTGAGCAGGCCTGTTTTTGCTCTCCTGTCCGCTCCTTCTCTCTTGCTCTCACTCTCCCCTCTTCACACACACACACACACACACACACACACACACATACGCACAC
>NW_027468663.1:29385618-29393118 GCF_046254945.1 Alosa pseudoharengus
TATAATAAAGAAGGTTGAAAAACTGTTCACAGATTGGACGGATTTGAAAAATAACTCCGAAAGAAGGTCAGAAACACAACAGAAGAAAGAAAACATGTCTACCTCAGACTATAATGAAATGTTAGCTTTTATTAGCTAACTTTAAGTCAATTAAGGTACCTTTAAATATTCTCCACAACTCATAAAACTTTGCAAATTATGTTTTTCCAACAAATACAACATATTCAGGGGGCCAGAGCATAAAAAAATCAGGTATTATTTCTAATAATAGGTATTAATCAGGTAATAATAGGTATTAATCAGGTATAATGTCTGTGGACATTAGTGATGAGTGATTAGTGTGTGTGTGTGTGTGTGTGTGTGTGTGTGTGTGTGTGTGCGTGTGTGTGTGTGTGTGTGTGTGTGTGTGTGTGTGTGCGTGCATTTAAAAGAGGGATGGCGACAGAGGGACGGAGGGGGCATCACAGCAGCATGTTCTCTTGCGCTCCTGTGCATGGCTGCAGCCTGCTCTTTAAAGATGCATGAGTCAGATCTGGCTCCTCTGAGGCAGGGGTATGCATTAACATGTACAGAGCTTTTTAAACATGTCACCCCTTGGTCAACTGTGCACTTAACACACACGTGGTACTGTTTAATATACTCTCTCTCGCTAAGACACACACACACACACACACACACACATACACACACACACACACACACACACACACACACACATACACACACACACACACACACACACACACACACTCATACATACTATTATATGCTGACATCAACAATATATATCTAGGCACCGCATACACTTGTTTGTGTTTGATTTGTTTCATTTCTAGCACGTATATTGTTATTGCTCTGCCATTGTTTGACATTTTTGCTTCCCATAGCAGTAATGTATGAGTAGTATGTTGGTGCTGTAAATGTGCATTTGACTCTTTACACAAATCTAATGAAAGTATGTGTGTGTGTGTGTGTGTGTGTGTGTGTGTGTGTGTGTGTGTGTGTGCGTGTGTGTGTGTGTGTGAGAGAGAGAGAGAGAGAGAGAGAAACAGAAAGTGGTTGATATAGAGAGGCGTTTAGTGCAGTCACAGAGGATGAGACTGAAAAGAAAGGAACACAAACACATGCCCACACAGACGCAAGCACACACACACACACACACGTAACCATGCGCACACACTCACTCACACACACACACACACACACGTAACCATGCGCACACACTCACTCACACACACACACACACACACGTAATCATGCGCACACACTCACTCACACACACACACACACACACACACACACACACACACACACGTAATCATGCGCACACACTCACTCACACACACACACACACACACACACACACACACACACACACGTAAGCATGCGCACACACTCACTCACACACACACACACACACACACACACACACACACACACACACGTAATCATGCGCACACACTCACTCACACACACACACACACACACACACACACACACACACACACACACACACACACACACGTAAGCATGGACACGCGTACACATACACACACACACACACACACACATACATACACGCACACACTCTGGCACAGACACAAACACACTCATGCTCACACTCATAGAAACTCTTACAGCACAGGTGTATGAAGTAGGAGGTGGGAGGTTTCTGAAAAGAAAGGAACACAAACACATGCCCACACAGACGCAAGCACACACACACACACACACACACGTAATCATGTGCACGCACTCTCACACACACACACACACACACACACACACACACACACACACACACACGTAAGCATGCACACGCGTACACATACACACACACACACACACACACACACACACACACACACACACACACACACACACACACACACACACACACACACATACACACCATACACACACACACACTCTGGCACAGACACAAACACACTCATGCTCACACTCATAGAAACAGCACATTACAGCACAGGTGTATGAAGTGGGAGGTGTTAACTGTGTTAAAATGACTCAGGTGTCTGTAATTGATTAAAGGTCATGCTGTACAGAGAGAAAGAGTGAGAGAGATAAAGAGAGAGAGAGAAAGAAGGAAGGAAGCACATATTTGTCATGAGGGTCTTTAAGCCTCAGGTGTAAAATAATTGCAGGTGTGCAGTTATTTAGAATAAATTATGTAAGATATTGAGACTTAAAAACATCCCACTTTAAAGTGACACAATTTCCAATTAACTTAACTCTATAACTAAGTATTTTCAAGTGTGTGTGAGTCTTTTGCAGGCTGTGTTGGGGTATTTTGCATTTTGAATAGAATGATTTCAAGAGAATGTAAGAAGCTGTGTGTAGTGTTTTGGAATAAGTGTGTTGCAGAATTGCAAAGTGCTATAGAAGCTGTACGTAAAAGCTGCTGTTTATAAAGATGACATTTTGTGTGTACTGCCAAAACTTAACAATTACAGTAAACAAAATGTTAACACTCCCTCTCTCGCTTTACCTCCCTCTCTTTCCCTCTCCCTCTCTCGCTTTACCTCCCTCTCTTTCCCTCTCCCTCTCTCTTTTTGTGCAGTGAGTGTGATTCTGAAGGAGAGGAAGAGCAAGGACAGCATCACGCTGGCCTGGCAGGGCCCAGACAGGACCAATGGAGCCATCGTGGAGTATGAAGTCATCTACTACGAGAAGGCAAGTCATCCTTTTCTCTCCTCTCCTCTCATCCCCTCCTCCACTCATCTCCTTTTCTCTCTCTGCTGCTGTCGTTCTTCCAGCCTCTCTCTCTCTCTCTCTCTCTCTCCCTCTCCCTCTCTCTCTCTCTCTCTCTTGTCTCCTCCTCCCTCTCTCTCTCTCTCTCTTGTCTCCTCCTCCCTGTCCTCTTCCCCTTCCGTCAAAATGGTTCCCCTCCTCCTCCTCCTTTTCTCTTCGTTCTTGTCGTGTCGTGCTCTACGTGCCTCTGCTAGGGTGCGGTGTTAAGAACAGCAGAGTGATATATATCAAGACCTGTACAGAGAATACACTGCCATTCCCCTCTCCTCTCCATCTAAACTGTGTCTTTGCGCTCAGATTCAAATTCAACTGGGCTTTGTGGACGGGGCTGGCATTACAATATTGCAAAAGCAGCAAAAAAACAGTACACAGTAGAAATAAAATAAAATAAATACATCTCTCCTTCTCTTCATCTTCCCCCGTTCTCCCCCTCCCTTTGTACTCTACTCTCTATTTCTCTCTCTCGTTCTAGCAACCATGCTATTGCTAAAACTGTAAATATATATTACACGGAATAAAATTGTAACCTTCATGATAGATAAATTCATATATTGTCAAATGTCCACACTCTTTTTCTCTTCTTCTCTCTCTCTTCATCCCTCTCTCTTTCTCTCTTGCTCTAACAAGCATTCCTCTCTGAGATTACATGCACGTCTCTCTGACCCCTATTAAGCTCTGCGGTGATTACTCGCGGTCAGCCAGCACAGGAATGTGTGTAGCTGCGGCCTGAAGCCCTGACAGGGCCTCTGGGAGTTAAAGCAATCAGTGTGTGTGTGTGTGTGTGTGTGTGTGTGTGTGTGTGTGTCTCTCTCTCTGTGTGTATGTGTGTGTGTGTGTGTGTGTGTGTGTGTGTGCCCCCAGCACACTCCCTTCATGTTTCTTTAATTATCAGTAGGATGGAGGCCAGCCATGATGTCATAGGCTTTCCGAACGCTCAGCACGATTACGCCACCTGTAGTTCATACACACACAACTCCCCTTCCCCCAAACACACACACACACACACACACACACACACACACACACACACACACACACACACACACACACACACACACACACACACGCACACATGCTCTGTAGTACTTGATTCTCAACCTCTTCACGGTGTTGTTAACTCAACACAACAGCCCTGTCTCCCAGAAGCCTAGCAACCAGCATACACACACACACACACACACACACACACACACACACACACACACACACACACACACACACACACACACACACACACACACATACACATGCATGCACATAGATACACACACACACACACACACACACACACACACATCCTTAACCTCAAGCACACATTCCTTTTGACAGCATGAACAAGGGACTCAACAGTGATATAGCAAAAGCATAAATGGAATGTAATTAAAGTACTTTTCTCTGAATGCTTCGCTTTGGTTATGGCATACTTAGGACCACTTAACACCTTAGATGGCTTCCACTTTAAAGTGACACATGGAGATGCCACAATGGCCTGTGACTGTGATTCAGCAGAGAAATGCACTCCGAACTCACAGCTCACTCACAGTCACTTCCCTCGCCCCCTCTATGCTCCTATCCACTCCTCCACTCTACTCTCTTCTTTTTACCAACATCTACTCTCTCTCTCTCTCTCTGTCTGATTCTCTGCCAACTTTTTTTTATTATTATTATTATCACCACACTGTCTTCTGCCTGACAGCTGTGGGGAGAGCTCCCAATCCACCACAGACATGCAGATGAACACTCACACACATATAAACAATACACACACACACACACACACACACACACACACACACACACACACACACACACACACACACACACACACACACACACACACACACACACACACACACACACAGACACACGCATACGCACACACACACACACACACACAGACACATGCATACGCACACACACACACACACACACACACACACATTTTATTTGCGTGCATTGTGAATGTGTGTGTTTGTTGACAGAGACAATGTGGAATGCTGCAGACCGCAGGGCATAAGAATGTAATGAGTTGTTTATTAAATATGAAGGCAAACAGCAGGAGTGATCTGCCTCTCTCTCTCACACACACTCTCTCTCTTGCTCTCTCTCTCTGTCTTTCTTTACCTCGTTCTCTGTGTCCTATCCTCTTCCCTCCATCTCTCTCCTCTTGTCTCTATCTTGAAATGTGTTCCTTTATCTTAGTCTTTTTCTCTCTCTTTCTATCTTTCTCTGTTTGTCACCCTGAACTGGCAACGAACCTATACATCAATCTACACTGATTACACTGCTAGAATAACAATAGAAAGGAGAAGAAAAGACAGAGACAGTGTGTGTGTGTGTGTGTGTGTGCGTGCATGTGTGTCTGCGTGCACGTGTAAGTGATCATGGATGACAGTGTGTGCCTCTTTCTGCTCCACAGAACCAACGAGACCAGAACTACACGGTTCTGAAGACCAAGTTCAACATGATGACGGTGGAGGGCCTGAAGCCCGGCACCACCTACGTGTTCAGGGTAAGGGCGCGCACTGACGGAGGCTACGGCAACTACGGGGGAGAGATCGAGCTGGAGACTAGCCATGAAGGTAAGACCTACACACACACACACACACACACACACACACACACACACACACACACACACACACACACACACACACACACACACACACACACACGCGCGCGCGCGCGCGCACACACTCACAGAGCAAAAGAGCTGTCTGATATCTCTGTGTGCTCATCTCTGTCTCCATCCTCTCCTTATTCATCCAGTGTCTGCATGTCCTCACAGTTGTTCATCTCCATACTGTATCTGCCTGCATTGCCCACACACTCACACATGCACCCAAACACAAACACACAAACAGACTTCCCAGTGAGCAGACCAGGTTGAAGTTATGTTCCTTATTGTTAAGCCAACACACAGCACAGTTGGGCATGCTTTCTCCAACCTCTCTCTCTCTCTCTCTGTATCATTTCAGTCGTCTGAGTCCTTAGTTTTGCCCATGCTTCCTTGCCAACTCCCCCTAACCGACAGACACACACACACACACACACACACACACACACACACACACACACACCCTTCTCTTTCTTATTGAGCAGTTGTTCTGGGACTGGCTAATTTCCGAGGCGTTTCATGTGGGGAACTGGAGTGTGTCTTATTTACTGAGCTTTCTTCCCCCAGAGGCCCTGATACATCATTAAATGTCTCCAAAGACAGAAGGGCCTTTGTCTGACAGCTACTTCTCACACTCGATCTGTCTTTCTTTCTCTACTTTCTCTTCTTTCTTTCTTTCTTTCTTTCTTTCTTTCTTTCTGTCTTTCTTTCTGTCTTTCTTTCTTTCTTGTTTTTCCACTGAGCTACTTAAAAAGATTTTGGGGTACAGTAAACAACAGGCATGGGTGAGTGAGGTGTGTGAGGTGTGTGTGAGAGAGAGAGAGAGAGAGAAAGAGAGAGAGAGAGAGAGAGAGAGAGAGAGAGAGAGAGAGAGAGAGAGAGAGAGTGTGCAGGGCATTTGTCTGACTAGCTGAGAGTTGGTCACAGCCCACTGACCCGTGACAGAGCCCCGTCCCACCACGTCACCCAGCTCAATGGCCCCAGACTTTGCCCATGCCCCTAAATCAATCATTTTAATTACACTTTGCAAGTTGTTTTAACCCTGCATAGTTGTGCTTAGTCAATCGTATATATCATAGTGTTATTTTAACGTAACGTTTTGACACAGCCACGTGAACAGCAGAGTAAATTAACTATATGTAGTCAGTTGGCAAGGACGATGGGGTTGATGGGGTTTGAAAATTCTCAACCCGACCGACCCTTATAAAGACTGGACATGAAGTAGAATTGAAAATCTTCGTCTGCATGTACCAAGACCTGAAGTTAGGAGCTGGTCTTGGAATGTAATCTTATTGATGTAGCTTTGTTAGCATTGTTTTCAATGCACATCTTACCATCTAGTGTTAGTGAGCACTTTTCTGACTGTGAGTCTTTGTCACATAAGCATGTGTGGTCTTGTGCAGTGACTCTGCCATCTACACGTCAGGCCTGGATGCCATGACCCTATCAGCCTCCCTTAGCTGTGCTTGCAGCTCTTGTTATACTGTAATACTACACTACGGCATGATGCGACCCTGTGTCAGCCACACCTTGCGGTGCTTACTGCGCTCATCTTAATACCTCAAACCTGGTGGCACCATGCCATGTGCAAATAAGGGTCATTTAACACCAGCATAAAGCAGTGTTCTTGCATATTAATGAATGCAATAGTCATGTGTCATCACACACATCCAGAATACTATTAAAGTACACAAAAAAAAAACTGACATTAACAATGACAGAAAAAATACAGGCTGCAATATGTCTCCACAGTCTGCCCAGCCTGCCAATCAAATTTAGATTCCATTTCCCAGTGCACATGACATTGTGGTTATGTTAACAGAACAAACCTGCGCAAGGAAGTCTGTTTCTGTGATTCAAAATGACATGCAGATGGACTGTGTTTATTTCTCCAGTGCTACTTTGCAGTTCATTGTCCGTCTTCTTGCACGTGGCTCGGGAGGGGAATGTAATTTTCGATCGATTCATGTTCCCAGGGATATTCATTTTCCCTGAGAAGACCAGCTACTCATGCACGACTCATGCGTTTGATAAATGATGCATTTGTTTTGAGTAATCACTCGATTGAGTGAGGCGGCGTAAAATCCATAGCACTGAGGGAAATGGCTCAG
>NW_027468663.1:29408118-29470618 GCF_046254945.1 Alosa pseudoharengus
TATATATATATATATATATATGTAAGGGATAATGGACGACACGGTGGTCTGTTCACAGAAGTTAATGCACGGTCGAGGTTGTAAAACGGCCCGACGCGAAGCGGACCTCGTAGTGCATTAACTTCTGTGAACAGACCACCGTGGAGTCCATTGTCCTGCTTATTCCACTGTTGCCACTTGCGTTGTGTTCATTTCCTGTTACAATTTAAACGTTTTAATCGCTAAAACTGTCTTGTTTGTAGAACTAATTTCTTCCGACACATATCAACTAATTTCTCAACTCACAGGACAAACTGCCGTTACTAGTTCTAAATGGATGGTTGCTACGGCCAAAGGCCAGTCGTTAGTTCTATCTCTCCTGTTGTCAAGCGGGCGTATCCCAAGATTCTGATGAACTTTAGCTTTGAAACATCGCTTTTACTTAGCCTGCTGTCATCCATCTAGCTAAAAGCCACCTCCGTCATATGCTACAATGTTGCAATGTTCTGAACGTCTGCATTTTACAGCTCGGATGCAACGTGACAGTTCATTTAAACTTCACAATGTGTTCGGCGAATTAATATACAAGTGTGATACGGCCAAAAAAATGGATCTACTTCATAGGTGTGCAGATAACATACGGTTAATGGTCGTTCTAAATTACGTAGGACAATGGGAAATTCAACCAAGCAGTGGAATAAATATATATATATATATATATATATGTGTGTGTGTATATATATATATATATATATATATATATATATATATACAACTCTGAGTTGACGTCATATTCAAAATTAAGAGACCACTGCAAATGTGAATATGACCGTCAACTCATTTGAATGTCACTCGGCAACCGTAGGATGATATCAGAAAAATGTGCAGTGGTCTCTTAATTTTTTCAAGAGCTATATATATATATATGTGTGTGTGTGTGTGTGTGTGTGTGTTTTTAATCAGTGTGTTTTTGTGTTGTTCATACAGTAAAACTCCCTGGCAGCCGCACCTACATCCACCCCCACACATATGAGGACCCCAACCAGGCAGTGCGGGACTTTGCCAAGGAGATTGACGCGTCCAGCATCCGCATCGAGCGAGTCATCGGCGCAGGTAAGCTACTGGTGGATGGCTTGTCGCAGCTGGCGCGTCATCGCACAAGAGCCTGATACATTTAACCCCTTGTTGTTGCATGTGTTCATTTAATCGATGACTCAAGATCTATTCCTGCACTTCAACAGCGCTGAGCACTTAGTAGAGAGACTGCCTGCCATCTCTCTAACTCTCTCTCTCTCTCTCCCTCTCTCTCTCTCTCTCTCTCTCTCTCTCTCTCTCTCTCTCTTTCTCTCTGTCTGTCTCTCTCTCTCTCTCTTTTGTGTTCTCTCTCTCGCTCACTCACTCTCTAACTGTCTTTGCTCCAGTCTGTGAAAAGAGCTTTTAGGAGCAGATCTCTTTTCAACGAGAGCTCATTTATCACTAAAAAGCCCATGCTTTTGTTTTAGTGGTAATTATAGACCATCAAAGAGGCCCACTCAGTTCATTTTCCCTCTCTCTCTCATACTGTCTTCTCTTCCCCTTGTCCCTTCTCTGCTCTCTCTCTCTCTCTCTCTCTCTCTCTCTCTCTCTCTCTCTCTCTCTCTCTCTTTCTCTCTCTCACTCTCTCTCTCTCTCTCTCTCTCTCTCTCTCTGCTCTGCTACTCCTGGTGATAATTATGACTGACAGCATAAGAGTGCTGTGTGCGAGCGTGTTGCCCCTCCTTCTTGTTGAAATGGTGTAAGACATGAGACATGCCTTTGCTGGCGACCTCAAATGGTCAGACCTCTCATCTCGCTAGTTCAGTCTCCGCCGTGTCCACATCACACACAAGGTGAAGCAGGGAATAGTTAGCTCATTTGCTGGATTATAGCCTGCCTCGTCTACAAAAAGCATCATTCCTGTTCACACTGTATGCAACATGTTCCTACTGAGCTTCACCTTGCATTGTTTTCAATTACAGTATGTACTGTGTTATGTCATTTTGTTCTGCATTTAAGACTACTTGTCAATTGTCATCTGTAATATTAATCAATATTTAATGTCAATATTAAATGTTTGTGCTGTCAGACTTTCTATAACTGAACCTAGTGCTCGTGTGGTGTGTTATTGTCCAGGGGAGTTTGGTGAGGTGTGCAGCGGCCGTCTCAAGCTGCCCAGTAAGCGGGAGATCTATGTGGCCATTAAGAGCCTGAAGGCAGGCTACTCAGAGAAGCAGAGGCGGGACTTCCTGTCCGAGGCCAGCATCATGGGCCAGTTCGACCACCCCAACATCATCCGCCTGGAGGGCGTCGTCACCAGATGTAAGTGTAACGGTCAACCTCACATTCTGAACAGTGTTTTTGAGTTGTTGAGCCTGATATGAAATGCCTTTGAGATGATCTCCATTCAAAAGGAGATAAATGAAAGACTGGACTTGAAACAATGATATCATTTTGGGAAACCTGCCTAAAACGATCTGAAGGCACTTGTTCTAATTTAGTGCCACCGTCAGCTCCTCTGTGGCGGCCTGAGAAGAATGCCTCTGTGATCAATTGGTGCTTTGTCCACCATTTATGATTAATCTGTGGACTTCTATCAGGACAGATCAGAGGCAGTCTGAATGTGATCTGGTGTAGAGCAAATGTTTGATGATTGGTTACCTGCGGGGGTTATTTTAGGACAGGGTTTGAAATTAGATCTGAACAGCAGGACATAAGCACTACATTTGCATTGCCCCAAAACAGTGATTATCGTCTGTTTGGGTCGTTTGTTAGTCCAGGCTGTCGCTGTTCTTTATCTACCTCATTTGTTCATTTTTCTCTCCTTTTCTTTAGTTAGCTCGTCTTTGTTTTTTTTTTGTTTTTTTCATTTGTGCTTATCCATGTATCTTTTAGCAGCCCATTTGCAAACACGAGGCGAGGTAGACTCTGAGAGGCTGCTCAGACATGATTAGACGATGATTACTGCAGCGCCACACACCGTCTCTCTCAGCTTTTCCCTTAAATCCCCCAAAACAGACAATCACAATGCACTATGTCTGCTGCCTTATCTCCTGCATTAGCTATACTGGTGTTTGCGCATAAATAGAAGATATGCTCTTCTCAGTCACATATGTGCACACGCACATGCACACACACACACACACACACACACACACACACACACACACACACACACACACACACACACACACACCGACTTCTGTCTGACAGGGTCCTTAACCAGCCACTAGAGCCTCGTTGTTCACTCTACCTATGTCACGGAACAAAAGCCATATGCATATGTAAGGCCCAATGAATATGAATGGTTTAAATTGTTAATTGGATGTGTTTTTTGCGACATAAATATTCAACAGCATCCTTTTTAAATGCATTAAACTCCCTGAACATTCCGTATTCATTCTCACTAATTTCCCTCCCTTTCTCTGATGCCAAATGTTAATCCTGACCTTTTGTTGGCTGGCGTTTTCTACGGTTTGCAGAACTACTAATGGAGTGACTCAAGTTTGCTTTGCATTTCAGGAAAGGCAGATGCCTCCTAATTGCCCCGCTCTCAGTATTAGCGGAGATTTTTAATGTGCAGTGCAAATACCCAGGGCACGCTCCACGAGGCTAGTCAAACTTTATACTTCTTTTTTATTTTATTTTTTTAAAGCACACACCATCAAATAGAATTAAACAGTGAGTCAGAGAGCAGAAAATGTTCTACGCCGGTTCTCCCGAGTGCTGTGGACTGAGCCGTGTTTGAACGGTGGGATGATACAAAGCGCTCTTCACATCACAGACAGTGAGGCCCAGGGTGGTGTGGCTCTCTCCTAGGTATCACATGCTAATGTGTTGAATGTCTCATTCCATATATTTATACCTCTGTTGTGTTTTTTATTTTATTTATTTTTTTACTCAATTTTTTATTTTTGCCTCCAGATTGTCCACTGAGATTTAGTGAAGTATACGGGTGAGGTGGTAGGCACAGATTTATGTTTCTGTGATGGGGCAATTAGAGTAAGATTGTGATTGTGGTTAAACTACAGTGATATAGTAAATAACAGGGTTCCCACAGGTCATGGAATTTCTGAAATAGCATGGAATTTTAACATGGAAAGTCAGGGAATTATATCATTTTTATGGCAGTCATGGAATGTTGGGGAATTTTGTTGTAACAGTTTAAATTTACTTTCCAAAATACTTACTTAAATTTACTTTCCACACAGCATTGGTGTTTATCCAGTTATTAACTTTTTCCATTACTGCTTGCTTGAGTGATTGTGGTTAGCCCTACTTTTAAATTTTTTAATGCACATTTATCAATTTCCCGCTCTAAAAAAAGTTAAAGATTCTAAAGTGCTATGCAGCTGGTCTGAAATCTTTGGTTGGTATTTTGTACTGATTATATAGTAGGTCATGAAAATTTAATTTGTTTTGGTCAGGGAAAGTCATGGAATTTTACATTTGACTTAAAATGAATCCTGAAATAAAATACAATATATATTTGGATATAATGCTATTACATATACATATATGTACAACAAAGAATTAAAACTTGAGAAACGCTGAGGGCAATGTTGAGAAGAAAAACTGAAAGCATAGGAGAAGAATTGTGTGTGGGTGTGGGTGTGTGTGTGTGTGTGTGTGTGTGTATATATGTGTGTGTGTGTGTGTGTTGGGGTGGTGTCTCTGAGACATATATGGGGGCAAGGTGCACTGGGAGCGCAGAACCCAACCCAGCCCACGCAGATCCACAGGGTGGAGGGGAGGGCTCATTTCACACATGGCAGCCCAGAAGATGTCACTGCCCACGGGGCTGAGAGGTGAGGAGGGCACTCAATAGGGCACCTCCAGCCTGTGGGGCCGGAACGGGGGTGGAGATGTGTGTGTGTGTGTGTGTGTGTGTGTGTGTGTGTGTGTGTGTGTGTGTGTGTTGAAGGAGTCTAGCTGTGCTCCCTGTGGGGTACCCTCTACCACCTCCACACACACACACACAGACAGACACAAACGCATACATTCCACCCCCACCTTACTCTCAAATCAATATGCGTTTACCCCAAACCAGGCAGTTTAACAATGATGATAATAACACCCTCTCTCCCTCTCTCACACACACACAGAGACACCATCTGAGCCTGTTTGACCTTAGAGGCAGCCTTAGGCTGGCAGAGGAAGAAAGGGTGTGAGGCCATGTGTGAGGAGGGGGGAGAAGCGGGTGGAAGCCCTGAGTTTAGCCCAGAGTGGGGAAGCCAGCATTTCAACAGTCTGATCTAGTCCTCCACGGACGTCTCCTTTCACCAGATCATTCAGCCAGGAAACAGGGCTCTCATCCAAACAGACTAACTTGGACGTTTTATTGCAGTGTTTTATGTAGTAGCAGAGCATGATGGCATTGTGTGCGTGTGTGTGTGAGTATGTGAGTGTGTGAGTATGTAAGTGTGTGAGTGTGTGTGTGAGTGTGTGTGTGTGTGTGTGTGTGTGTGTGTGTGTGTGTGTGTGTGTGTGTGTGTGTGTGTGTGTGTGTGTGTTGGGGGGTGGGGGTGTTAGGTGTGAACAAGTGTGGTAGTGGAAGGTGTGTGTGTCTTTGTGTGTGTGTCTGTGTGCATATGTGTGAATGTGTGTGTGTGTGTGTGCACACGCTGCATGATGTACATTGGCATGCCACTTCAACCATAAAGCTCCAATCAGCGTGCTGTCATCAGAATAATATTTAAACTGCCTCAGCAGGCTCTGATTGGCCTCATTGTTATGCTGATGAGGACCGCCTGAGAGAGGGAGGCCATTGAGAAAGCACTCCTGTCTTTCCCTCTCTCACAGCCAGAGAGGAAGAGGAGAAGAGCCACACTCGTCTTATCTCACTCATCTCCAGCCTTTTGTGTGGCAAACAATCAGCTAATCTGCTCACATTCAATTTGGCCAGACCTATCATCCGCCAGCATCGAAAGCATTCTCCTCCGAGAAAGAGAAAAGCGATTCATTTCATTCCAGGATCTATTTTCAGAAGCTTTTCATTATCTGTGAGACCCACTCTTTGAAGAACAATGGGATTTGGCTCTCGGAATGCTCGACTTGGCATGTGGGAAGGCACGGAACGTCTGTGCTAGCGCTCTGTTCTCGGTTAGCAAGTTAGTGTCTCGTAACCTGACGCGACATCACCAGCCCACATGCATAGGGGCCCATTGCTAAATAGGTTATGTGTTTTGGTTAAAAGCCATTAGAGGAATCGATAAGATGCTCACTTTAAATGACGTTCTGTCCTTTTGTTCTTGTGGTTTGTACTTAACAAAGGCAGCACATCATAAATCTGTTCAATACTTTTTTTAAGTTTCTGGCGTGCAGTTACGCACATTTTGATCTTCTCTCAGCCTCAAACAAAAACCATAAGCAATTGTACGAGACAGTGAACCTTCTTTTCTTTTTAGCTTTAACAAGTGCTAAAGGAGAGCCAGGCGGTAGAAACACAACGTGTTTTGCACAAAATTACTATTTCCTGCCAAGCACTTTAACACCAAGCGTAGAAATCAATAGTCTATCTGGAGGATGGGTCATCACTCTGCAAATGAACTAGCCTGGATGGAGCGAAACAGACAGAGAGAGGGGATTGGTAGAGGCTCAGAGGCGCGATTGTTAATGGTGTGGCTCTTGCACAAACCGGGAGGTGAGAATGAGAATGTCACTCTTAGCAATGGGCTTCGCTTCAGACACGCCCGTGGACACAAATATATCTGCACATACAGACACTAGGGGTTTTGTCAACTAGTCGACTAATAAAATCACTAGTCGGTGCGGTTGGCAGCAGCAGTCAGCTAGTCGTGGACAAAAAGGCTAAACAGGCTAGACATTTCTATGTGGAATTACTTCACTGAAATGTGTGAGGGTTCCACAGTGACATATACTGTACGTTGAGTACAACTGTATCAACATAATATTAAATATAATAAATATATAATAATATGATATAATATAATATATCAATAAGAACACATTTGCTATGGATAACCATCTAAAGATGAAACACAGCTGCCAACAGCTAGCACTAACAGTGTGCCAGCAACGATACATAACGACTAGTCGACGGCTATTATGAAAAACTTGTCAACTAGTAAAAATCAGTAGTGGTGAAACCCATACCAGACACACACACACACACACACACACACACACACACACACACACACACACACACACACACAAACACAGCGTTCATACAGATATACTACTTGTATAAGCATGTCCTATAGTATAATCCTATATCTATATCTACAGTATAATTTACATGGAAATGGGTATTGTATTTCTGTAGAGAGAACAGAATTATGCCTCAATAAACTCAATTCCCTTTAGAGAGAGTCTAATGCCAGGCTTTTCTTCCTATTCGATGGTTTTGGGTAAGGTAAGAATGCAGGCTGTACAGACTCCTGTTAGGAAAGCTTCTGTGAAGTGAATCTATTTAAACAGAGAATCCTCAGAACTTGTTACACACACACACTGGCACATTCAGGCTGTTTGATCACATCTTTCTCTGCCTCTGTGGCAGTTTTTGGTGCCTATTGGCAACAGTTGTATGCTTCTACACAGCACAAGCATGTTCTATATAAAAATAAAACAAAATTGGTCATTAAAAACGAATACCTCCTTCTTGCGATAATCCTCCAGGAAGAGAAGATAGCTGTGCTTGCTCAGACATAACAAGAGACGAGCAATGAAACGAGCTCTTTTCAGCAGGATTGAATGTGACCTCCAATACCAAGAAACAACTCTATTATTCCAATGAGTTTTAATAGAAGGAAGTACTTCCAGGGACTCTTAATGAATACAGCAGACAGAGCCAATGGCCGTGGCATTATTTCGGGACCCTCAGCTATGGACCAGCCATAAAGTAGACAAGATATTGTATTCACAGTATGTGATCCATACGGCACATGGCCATTGCCATTAGGTCTAGACTAGCAACACAGCACACAAAATGTGGCCTTCAGACCATAGCACAGCACAGGAGATGTGGCTAATATCTGTATAATGAGAGGCCCGGGGTGTCTGTGAGCTGAAGCGCTATCATTCCCCGCTTGGCTAGCTCACCCAAGGCTGTGCTGGAGTACCTCGCCGTCCCTCTGACGCATGATGTACATGTACCACATGTCCTTCTCTCCTGAGGAAAGCGCTAGGGTCTGGGGGCGTGCACGGGTTGTGCGCTGGCAGGATGCTAAACCCTTTCATGAGCCATTTAACGTCCCCTACAGTGTCCGGTCCCCCTGTGCCTGCGTGAGGAGGGACCCCCCGTGTCCTTCTGATGGGCCGTAGGGCCGAGTCGCTCAAAGAGCTGCTCTGTATGGGCCATGCCTATCAAGAGAGCAGTGAGGCAGAGAGGGAGAGGTTCTGTTTGTGTGTGTCTGTGTGTGTGTGTGTGTGTGTGTGTGGGTGTGTGCGGGCTTGTGTGTGTGTATGTGTGTTTGTGTTTTAAACATGGTATTTATGGATATGAGTTTTTTTGAGTTTGTGTGAGATTTTGAGTGCCATAAAAGTGTGTGTGTGTGTGTGTGTGTCTGTGTGTGCATGTGTGTGCGTGCGTGCGTGTGCATTTGTGTGTGTGTGTCTGTGTGTGCATGTGTGTGTGTGTGTGTGCCAGTGTGCTGTGCTGTGCATGCTGTTGCAGTTCTCTGGTAACCTTTTGTACTATGTCAGCCTAATTTGCCGTGTCAGATGTTCAGATGATGGCTCTTGATAGCGTTTGGATTATGAAGTAATTAAGCGGCCTCGGGCCAGCTCAGATGAGACCATGGAGCGGAGAGGAGCAGGAGGGGAGGAGAGGAGAAGAGAGGATAGGAGCTGAAAGGAGAGGGGAGGAGAGGAGAAGAGAGGATAGGAGCTGAAAAGGAGAGGGGAGGAGAGGAGAAGAGAGGATAGGAGCTGAAAGGAGAGGGGAGGAGAGGAGAAGAGAGGATAGGAGCTGAAAAGGAGAGGGGAGGAGAGGAGAAGAGAGGATAGGAGCTGAAAGGAGAGGGGAGGAGAGGAAAGGAGAAGAAAGGACAGGGGAGGAGAGGAAAGGACAGGAGAGGAGAAGAGGGCAAGGCTGTATCTGAGGCCTCTCTCCAGGGCCCCACATCATGTAAGTAAATTATAGCCAGAGAAGGCCCCTGCTGATGCTGATGCCTATCTGTGGGCCATGCAGGGGGACAAACAAAAACTCCATGTGTATAAACAAACATGAAATACACAAAACTCACACACATACAGATACAGATAAACCCATACTCACTTGTTTATTCAATATTCACAATTGGTATATAGTATAACTACTACATGTCCTGAATCTCCACATGCCTCCTATCATCTTTCTCTCTGTCTCTTTTTTCTCAAAGAGATAGACAGACAGACAGTGAGAGCCCCCCCCCCGCACCCCTCTCTCTCTCTCTCTGTCGTTATCTCCGAGCTCCTCGTGTGTGGCTGGGCATGGCAGCATGTGGTGTGCAGTGCTGGCAGGGTGTGCGGCGGTGGGGGGTGAGTCAGGGGGCCCTGGGTGGCGTGTGATCTCAGAGACGTGGCCCCCTCTCCCCTTGGGGCAGGCGCAGGATCAATGCTGGCAGGCTGTCTCATCCATCTGAGAGATAGAGCAGTCACAAACACACACACACACACACACACACATACACATACACGCTCACGCCACCACGGCAGTCACATCAGTCACCACCTGTCCCCGGTCCCCTGCTGCCGCACCGCAACACACCACACCACACCACACCACGACAATGACAGCCGGCTCTCAGCTCAGCCGTCCATCGCCTGAGAGATAACGCTAGCACCAGTACCGCACCGGGCCCGGCTCAGTGCCACGTCCCTGCCAGAGCCATCCACTATCTGCGTCCCCTTCTGACAGGAACATTAGTTTGAGCAGTGGAATGGGATTGTATTTTCTCCCCTCTCTTGGTCTCTCTCGTGCTCTCTCTCCCTCTGTCCCTCTCTTTCACTGCCCCCCCTCTCCTCCCCTCCCCTCTGTCTGTGGAGTTGGGGGCTATGTGGTTCAACAGAGCTGGGGTGGTTAAGATGAGCGGTTTGAGCGGTTGCATTTATCATGGTGAGATAGTGATTTAATTTGGGGTGTTCAACCCAGGCGTGCTGGTGTGTGTGTGTGTGTATGTGTGTTTGTGTGTGTGTGTCCCAAATGTTTGCCCCAACACACACACACACGCACACACGCACACACACACACACACACACACACACACACACACACACTCACACACACACACACACACACTCGGCACCCTTAGTGGTATCTCCCACACACACTTCCCTAGCATTATGGAGGCAAGATAGAGCAAATGTGTCCAATCCATCAGCCCTGACAGGCCTCGTGTTTACACCTGGTGAGCACAGGACAGGGGCCTCTGGGTAAAATGGAGCTGTTACAACTCTGCTCTAAACGGGGACAAGAGGACAAGAGGGATGAAGTATGTCTACACACACGCACCCAACCACACACACACACACACACGCACACACGCACACACACACACACACACACACGCACCCAACCACACACACACACACACACGCACACACGCACACACACACACACACACACACGCACCCAACCACACACACACACACACACACACACACACACACACACACACACACACACACACGCACACATACTAGTCTTTGGTAGTCAGATACCAAAATTGGCACATATACATTTTTAAAAAATAGGTTAATAGGTTAACACACACGGATACACAGACACACACACACACACACACACACACACACACACACACACACACACACACCTATCTCTTCCCGTCTTTCAATTTCTTCTGTCCTCTCAGATGTGGTTTAAAGAAACCAGTCTGGGTAATAGGATGCTGTGAGACTGACAGCTGAATTTATACCTTATTAGTGTGTGTGTGTGTGTGTGTGTGTGTGTGTGTGTGTGTAAGGACACCCTCTCTCGTCCTCCTGTCCGTCCTTGTCTCGGTGATAGCTTCGGCTCTGGATGCATAGCCTCTCCAGTATCGCTGCCTCACACAACCTTAACAGGCACTGTTACCACAGGCCTGTGTGTGTGGGTGTGAGTGTTGGTGTGTGTCTGCAGCTCAGCATAACAGTTAGTGTTAGTCGAGCTAGGCTGTTATGCCGTGTTGCAGACACACATACACACACACACACACAAACGTACACACACACACACACACACACACACACACACACACACACACACACACACACACATCACTCCATCCAGCCCCAGTCAGTCGCCTCAGCTGTCACATCCTAGCACACACACACACTCCCTGACACGAGACACATTCATACCCTCAACTGCAACCTTCTCCCCTATTAACTAAACAAACAACAACAATACACTCACAAAACACATCCTTGACCCCACCATGACAGCAACATTTCTGCTGTAGGTTAGAGGAGAAGGGGGGTGGGGGGGGGGGCTGAAGTGTGTGTGTGTGTGTCTTTCTAATAATGACAGTGAATTTTCCAGAGCTGCAGTAGAGGGTGTGTCCTCGGGGGGAGAGTAGGAGATGACCACAGAGTCACAGCACATTAGCGCTGATGGTGGCCTCCAGGTGTGGTGGTTCGCCGCGAGGAAAAAAAGGCATCTAGGGTAGCAGCTGGGTTTGAGGACTTAGTTCAGGGCCAGTTCAGGATCAGTTCTGTGACACCACACTGTGACCCGCTGTCAGTGGTTGCATAATCCTGAAATACTGATGTATACAGACAAATAAGGCATGAGGATATAGAGCAATGTGACTCACAAGGTTATGTAAGGATTTACTGAAAAATATCATGTTTAAAATATTAATAAATGCAGCATAAATCTGACAAATCTGTGTGTGTGTGTGTGTGTGTGTGTGTGTGTGTGTACCAACATATATGTAAGAGGGAGTTTGTATTTGTGTGTGAGTGTCTCAGCTGCTTAGGCTAATCAGTAGATTAACTGCATCACTATCTCCATGCCTGGTGTCTGGTGTGTGTGTGTCTGTGTGTCTGTGTGTGTGTGTGTGTTCACATCATCACCTAACACACACATTGTGCCAACTGGGACATAGAGAGTGTCAACTCTGTGTGTGATGGCAGGTGAGACATCAAAGCACAGCTTATCAATCATAGCCCTTAGCAAAAAAGCACACACACACACTCACACAGATACACGCACACACACACACACACACACACACACACACATACACACCCACACACACACACATTCACACACACACACGCACACACACACACACACACACACACACACACACACACACACACACATACACACCCACACACACACACATTCACACACACACACTCATACACACGCAGACATACACACAGGTGTGTAATATTAACAATTCCCCCACCCACACCACCATCATGTGTTCAGATGGTCCACAGCAAACACACACACACACACACACACACATAGATACACAAAACCCCCAGACACGCATAGGTGTCTCTTCACCAATTAACCCAGATTTGCTGCCACCATCTGACCTCCAAATGACAGCCTTTTCACACACACACACACACACACACACACACACACACACACACACACACACACACACACACACACAGACATCCTTGCCAGATCCTCCATTCTCCATCCAGTATGTGAGTGTTAGGCCCACAGGCCCTTCTGGTCTGTTGATGCCCCTCCCATCCTTACTTATTCTGTCACAGATGATGTCTGAACTTGTGTCCAAGCCCCCTCTGGTGTAGGCCCTGGATGGGCGCTCCGTCCTGGGGGTCAATTGTTGTACATGCTGATCTGATGGTGGTGGGATAGACAAGGATGAGGATCTGTCAGGGTGACTGATGAGAAAGCTGAGGCTTGAGCAACGGTCAGACGGCTGTTTATCTCCCCCTTCCCTTTCTCCCTTTCTCTCTCCATGCACCCTATCATATTCTTTTTACCTCATCTCTCTCTCTCTTTCTCTCTTTCTCTCTCTCTCTCTCTCTCTCTCTCTCTCTCTCTCTCTCTCTCTCTCTCTCTCTCTCTCTCTCTCTCTCGCACTCTCTTTTATCCCCTGCCTGCCCTGTTGGATTAATGGCATCATTACGGTGATGTATGTCCCTGCAGTGTGGGGAACGGCATGAGGGCCTATCAATCTGTTCCCATTCAGGGTCTCTGAGTCTCTCTCCTCTCCTCTCCGCTCCTCTCCTCCTCTTCTCCTCTGTTCTGTTCTGTTCTGTTCTCCTCTTCTCCTCTCTTCTTTTCTCCTCCTATCCTGTCCTCTTTTCCCTTCTTCTCCTCTTTCATCTTTTCTAGTTATTTTCTCCACTTCTCCGCTGTCCTCCTCTCTTTCTCTCTTCTTTGTCTCCTCTCATCTGCATATCGGTGTTAATGCTGTCCTTCTCTCTGTTCTCTGCTCCACAGGCAAGCCAGTGATGATCATCACAGAGTACATGGAAAACGGCTCCCTGGACACTTTCCTAAAGGTGAGGCAGCTGTGGCCTTGGTTGCCATGGGAGGCCGTGTGGAGAAAGGATGTAGCCTTTTTTAGAAGGCAGCGCCTGGGTAATGGGCTCGAGGAAATAGGCAAGCGTCTGGTGAATGAATCCACTAAGCACAGCTGAAGACGGCAGCCTGTAAGCCTATCAGAACACGGAAATTGCACACAGATATCTCTCTCTCTCTCTCTCTCTGTGTGTGTGTGTGTGTGTATGTGTGTGTGTGTGTGTGTGTATGTGTGTGTGTGTGTGTGTGTGTGTGTGTGTGTGTGTGTGTGTGTGTGTGTGTGTGTGTGTGTGAAAGAGAGAGAGAGAGTAAGAGAGTGACACAGAAGAACACTCTCACACACACTCATTACTTGCTTTCTCATTCCACTCTTGCTCCCCTGGCTACGTTATTTCCTCCTGAAAGGTGTGAGGAAAACCAAAAAACATGGACATGAAGATCAGACTAGACTGAATAAAGTCTGTGGATTTATTGCAACAGGGTGGGGGTGGGGTACCCCCCTCCATATCCAATTTATTACCGCTTCTGCCACAAAGGACAAATCGCCCTCATAACTGCATTTACAGCAGAGATACACTTTTCTTTTTAAGTGCAGCTTTTCTTTATAGCTCATACTTTGAGATGAAAATGAAAACTGACTGGGAGAGAGAGTGAGGGGAGAGAAAGGGGGATGGAGATGAGGAATGGAAGTGCGAGTGAAAACGAGAGCGAGAACAAAACAAGAGAAAGAGGACGGCACATCTGAAATTTTGCTGGCGAGTCCATAATGAAGGCCATAAATACTCCCTTTAGCCCACATAAAAAGCTAATATAATTACTGCATCAGTTTTATGGCTAATAGCTCATAGCCCATCCGCTCAGGGTACACATGTTTAATTAGGGCACAGATCAATTTAGCATCACTCTCTGGCTCAAAAACATTCCTCCTTGTCCCCTTTTCTGTCTCCATTTCTCTCTGTCCTCCTCTCTCTCCCTCTCTTCCACACCATCTCTCCTCCTCTCTCTTCATTGCACCCTTTCATTCCCTCATTCTGTCACTCTATCTCTCTCTTCATCCTTCTTTCGCTTCCTCTCCCTCTCTCTCCATCTCTCTTCATCTTCTCCACTCTGTCTCTATCTCTCCTCTCTTACTGTAAGAGCCCTGCTGAGATTGATAACGGAAGCCTGCGTGGGCAATCAATCAGCCAGCTGCATTTCACAAAACAAGACATAATTAACTTACCTTCTATGAGCACTGTGAAACGCTGGTGCACGTTTCAGATTGATATTGCTCGGAGAGACAAAAGCTCTGGGGAATTAATCGTATTAGGTTGCAGTGGAGATATCGGGATAGAGACATCGGCCTAATTGCTTGTCGCTCCGATTGTTTTTCAAGACGGAACAAACAGGCCCGGCTTTTGACAAACTAGCAAAAAAAAGAGAAAGAGAGAAAACTAACAGGGCAGGGGCCTGAGAAACAGATGGCTGGTTGGTGGCTAGGTGTACATCATCACAGTTTTTCTGGCTGAAGAAGCTTGTTGGAGTTGTGTAATGTTATGTCTCAGGAAAACATGACAAGTCATGCACACATCAGCAGTGTGTTTCTTGCATTGAATTGTATCAGTGCTGTGTGGTGTTGTGTTACACAACATGACAAAGCATTTCAGAGTTGCCTAACATGATTTCACAACAGAACATGGCAATCTAGAGATGTTAGAGTTAGAGATGTGTAACGTTGTATTACAACAAGACATTTTATATCTTTATAACATTTTATATAGACATTTATGCTGGCTATATCCTTTTTTCTTTGCTGTGAAGACCTATAGTATCTCTATGTTTGTGTTCTTCCTTGGCAGAAACACGATGGGCAGTTCACCATCATTCAGCTCGTGGGTATGATGCGTGGCATCGCCTCGGGCATGAAGTACCTGTCGGACATGAACTATGTGCACCGCGACCTGGCTGCCCGCAACATCCTGGTCAACAGCAACCTGGTCTGCAAGGTGTCCGACTTCGGCCTCTCCAGGGTCCTAGAGGATGATCCTGAGGCTGCCTACACCACCCGGGTATGGCCAGTTTACACCAGAACTTCTCTTGAACCATTCTTCTGTTACCTTTCTGACGTCCCGTTGTCTGTTGATAGAGGTACTGTAAGACATTAAAGGGTAAACAAAAGTACAGGTTGTTTTTAGCATGAAGCAAAACTGGTGCTCTGAAAAATGGCTCTGTTGTTTCTGAAAGTTTCTCCTGATCACACATTTTGCCACTATTTGGATTACACTGGACTACATTCATTTATATACTGAATACCTATTCAGTATCACACTGGTCTACATTGATTTCCATACTGAATACCTATTCAGTATCACACTGGTCTACATTGATTTCTATACTGAATACCTATTCAGTCGGTCTTAACACTTCTAGATAGATAGATAGATAGATAGATAGATAGATACTTTATATATCCACAAGGGGAAATTCAAGGATCTTCATGCTTTAAGACCACAAAATAACGCTGACACGAATCTGTACATCTGTGCATCATTAGTACATCTGAACCTCTCTCCCTCTCTCTCTCTCTCTCTCTCTCTCTCTCTCTCTATATATATATATATTCCCCCCCCTCTCTCTCCCTCTCTCTGTTCCTTTCTCAATTCAATTCAATTCAAGTGAGCTTTTATTAGCATGACAAATATGTTTGCATTGCCAAAACAGAACATTTAGACATACATTTACATAGAGAATGCTTGGAATACAGTACATGGCAAATAGATACGCATCCAAAATTAACAAACAAACGTGTGTGTGTGTGTGTGTGTGTTTGTGTGTGTGTGTGTATGTGTGTGTGTGTGTGTGTGTGTGTGTGTGTGTTTGTGTGTGTGTGTGTTTGTGTGCATGTATGGTGATGTCTGTGTAATTATATGGATAGGTTCCATATAAAAGTAACAATTATTTAATTATTTAACCACTGTCCCTTGCCTTATGGCATTCGGTGACGTATTTGGCAGCAATATCTGCTGTCTGTCCCTGCTGTCCAAGTAAGACTGCCATTATTTCTTGTTCTTCTAGATTTCTGAACCCTGGGATTAGGCTTGTAAGCCTGTCAAAGTATGACTTACGTATAGTTGTATATTTCTCACAGTGAAGAAGAAAGTGCACCTCAGTCTCAACCTCACCTGTTACGCAGTGACCACATATTCTTTGCTCTCTTGGCAACCAGGATTTTCTTAGTCTGCCCTTTTCTATGGCTAGACTGTGGTCACTGAGTCTGTATTTGGTCAGGATCTGTCTCTGCTATCTCTATAAGTAAAGAGATATTCCTCCAATTGGTATTCAGATTTTATTGAGCGGTAACATTCTAATTTGCTTTGGTTTTTTGTCTCCTTTTGCCAATGGTCCAATATTTTTCTTTAGATTCTTGAATGATCTTATTGGTGTTCAGTTTGAAAGCAGCACTTGTCTGAGAGAAGTTATTAATGTCTGTTAGGGGGAGATTATCTAGTCTCAGTACAAGCTGACTCAGAAGACTCTTTTCAGGGTTCAGATCTTGAGTTTTTACTGCATTAAAATGCAGTGTGTCAGTGTGACTTATTTGGAGATGCATCCAGAATTTGAGGGCTCTTTTTTTGTGTATTAATGGCCAATGGGAATCTGCCTAGTTCTGCCCTGCATGCATTGGTTGGTGTTTTCTTTTGGATTTTTAAGATCAATCGGCAGAACTCTGCATGTAGGCTTTCTATAGGATGTTTGTCCCATCTAGTGTAGCTCACTGAGTGGACCCCATACCTCACTTCCGTACAGTGCAATGGGTATGTTTTTTCTCTCTCTCTCTCTCTCACACACACACACACACACACACACACACACACACACACACACACACACACACACACACACACACACACACACACACACACACAAACACACACAGGCACACACAGACCAGCACACACTTACTGAAGAGCTGTCCAGGCCAGAGAAGGGGCTTGCAGCCCCGCTGATCTCTGGATCTATGTTAGCCATGCAGAGTGCATTATCAGCAGGCGCACCAATTACTGCAGTGCTGTGGAGATGGTGTGTGTGTGTGTGTGTGTGTGTGTGTGTGTGTGTGTGTGTGTGTGTGTGTGTGGTTGTGTGTGTGGTTGTGTGTGTGTGTGTGTGTGTGTGTGTGTGTGTGTGTGTGTGATCAGAGTCACAGCATCAGCAGACTCCATTGCCGGCAGGAGTCTTTCTTTATGTCCCTGCCTAACCAGTCTTTTAAACCCTCTCTCCCTACCTCTCAGTGTGTGTTCTACTCTTTGCTCTATTACATTCTTCTTAAACTCCTCTTATGAGCTTAGGAACACTCAGAGAGAGCGCACCGCTTGTTTGAGGCTACGTCTTTAATGTCACCATTTAATGGCGCCACAGATTGTCTCCTGGAGCCCGCATTTAAGCTACATACCCCTTGGGCAAAGCTTGAGTTCTTTTGTACCCCCGTCACGTTCATCTATAGAGTAGCGCTAGTTTGCCTTCCGTTTGACTTTGGCTGTGAAGATTAGCCACCGAGGACTGCAGTGGTTTTAAAAGGACACTTTGCCGAGTTCTGGAGAGGCTGCCATAGTTTAGCGCAGCAGAGCAGAGGGAAAGGCTCCTGGGTCTTTGATCCTGATTCTCCTCAGGAACAACAAAGTGAGAGAGCTCCTGAAACAGAAACAGAGAGAAAGAGAGGGATGGGGGGGTTCAAAGTGAGTGCTGCTGTATTGTGTTTGGGAGTGGAGTCCTACCCTGATGTTTGGCAGCGGTGGTTTATGTTTGCTCCTCTCTCTCTCTCTCTCTCTCTCTCTCTCTCTCTCTCTCTCTCTCTCTCTCTCTCTCTCTCTCTCTCTCTCTCTCTCTCTCCTTCTCTTTTCTATAGAGCTTTTAGGCAATTTATGGCAAGTTGTATTAAATATTAATATGCCTTTTATAAATCACAATGACATTATGTCTTTTTCTATCGTTTGGGGGAGGGGGGCTATTGTGTGAAATTGGTGGTTGTGGCAGATGATTTTTCAAGTTTGACAGGGTGAGCGCTTTTATGTGAGTGTTTAAGATTTGTGTGTGCAGATGCTGTTTATGTTGTATTGGTGTGTGCATGGGAGAACGTAAGGCACTGGTTTAAAAAATAACTGCTCTCTCTTTCTCTGTCTTCCTCTCTGTGTCTTCCTCTCTCTTTCCTTCTCTCTCACTCCCTCTCTTCTTCTCAATTTCAAATTTAATTTGAAATCCAATATATTTAGTGCTATTGGCACAACACATGGCCTAAAGTGTTCAGGCACTATGCCTGAATTCAGGCGTTGGCCGGTACGTTTAAGATTTGAAAATAGGCAATTAGACTACAGTATATACGAGGTCCTCATAAATGTCTGATAACTTCAGGTACAGACATTTCCCTTGCTCTAAGCCCTGAAACATTTGAATACACAATGCATATGTACTTTATCATATCTCTCTTTCTCCCTCTTGTGCCGTCAGGGAGGAAAGATCCCCATCCGATGGACAGCACCAGAGGCTATTGCCTACAGGAAGTTCACCTCTGCAAGTGACGTGTGGAGCTACGGCATCGTCATGTGGGAGGTCATCTCCTATGGAGAGCGGCCGTACTGGGAGATGTCCAACCAAGACGTACGTGTGTTCTAGTGCTTATTGCTTATACTTTAATACTGATTTGTTTTCTCATTACTTTCTTTCTTTCATTTGACATTTTTCTTCCATCATTTGGCAGATTGTCTTCATATTTCTTAGCCACACATCAACCTCCAACAAATTCTGTCTAATAACCAAATGAAATGGTGTATGTGGGGGGTAATGGGGTGTTTGGGGGAGGGGGTTGTACCTGTGTGTGTGGGGAGGGGGTATGTTGTGTGTTTGGGTGGTGAGAAACGGGGTGATGAAATGTGTGTGTGTGTTGTGTGTATTCTTCAAGTTAGCATCACTCTGAAGTTACTTTCAGTAAATATGGCTACAGTGTTTAGTCAGCTACTTGGAATAACCTTCAGCTCATTCATGCATAAAACGGCCAATACAAATATTTGATACCCAAGTTGGAAGATGTAGAGATGGAAAAGTATAAATATGAAAAATAGATGAATACAAATGTTTTGTTTATCTCCCACTGCCTTTTCACAGAGGGCATGAAAAATGCAGTCAAAATGTTTCTTGACTGTGTGTGTGTGTGTGTGTGTCTGTGTGTCTCTCTCTCTCTGTGTGTGTGTGTGTGTGTGTGTGTGTGTGTGTGTGTGTGTGTTGTGTGTACAAAGCACTTTTTTTTATTAGTGTGCATATTCCGTATTGTCTGCATATATAAATCATTTTCTATCCATCACTAAGTGAATACTGATCTTATTTGTGCACCTTTTTACCTCTGCCCGTCTCTCAGGTGATAAAGGCGATCGATGAGGGCTACCGGCTGCCAGCGCCAATGGACTGCCCCCTGGTCCTGCACCAGCTCATGCTGGACTGCTGGGAGAAGTGCCGTAACGACCGACCCAAGTTTGGCCAGATCGTCAACACCCTGGACAAGCTCATCCGCAACCCCAACAGCCTCAAGGAGCTGGCCAACAGCTCTGTGTGGTGAGGGCCCTATTCATACATTCTACATCATTCCAGCCCATGCTATGCACTACACATTTTATATCACATCAGCCCATACCATGACATTCCATCCCTTGTTATCCCAAACCTTGCCATTCTCTATCCTGGCGTGCTGTGCACGTTGTGACATACACTCTACTCGTCCCCTGGTCATTCTGCGTCTACTCTGTTCAACCCCTTTGCGTACCATTCCGCCCCACTCTGTGCCACACTGCTCTGCTCTGCAGCCCTCCTGCTGGGCTCTGCTGGGCCTCAGGCATGCCGTGTGCTTTCCTTCCCTTGGTTTCTGGCCCTGGAGCTCTCACCAAACCTCTGTGCCCGCCCCTGTGAAGTGTGAACCACCAAGCAGATAGGGCTGTAAACTCATACGGGGTAATCACTCCAATCTGGATCGAGGGGTGTGTGTGGGCTGGCGATCTCTTGCACAAACACGACGCACCGCGACTTGCCAACACTCACAGTGTGCTCCCTATCCTTTTCCCCGCTGTAACACCCTAAGCGCTGTGTACTCCACCCTAACTATTGGGAGCTCCATCTTAAGACGGAGCTATGTGAGCTTTCAGCTGCTGCATACACTCTCTAGCTGCTCAGCATCCCTCATTCTTTACCACTGTAACTCCAACCATTCTGTTTTCCACCTTCAGAATGAGCTACATGAGCGTTCAGCTTCTGCCTGCCCACACAGTGCACACACTCACTCACACAAGCACAGGACTGAGCCTGCCACCTGGAAACGGTTGGAACGATTTGAATGATCCAAGATCAGATATCCAGACGCAAAAAAGATTGATATCTATTTTATTTTGTGTAAAGGCCAGAGATGACAATGTAAAAACACAGCGTGCTGTTTGGATTTGATCATTTTCATCTTTTCAGACTTGTCAGATTGGGAATGTTCACCAAAAATGTGCTAGTCTTCTCTTGATGCAGCTGTCCAGATCAGATACAGGCAGACAAAGTGATGAAATATGAAAACTTTGTCAGGCATGCATACTCACCCAGCATGTCTTTATTTTCATGACTTAAACATTACTTTACCAAGCACACATTGACCTTTAGGGAAAGCAGAAAAAAATCCCAGAATAAAACATTGTTCTGTTAATGTGATCATTTTCATCTTTTCAGACTTGTCAGATTGGGAATGTTCACCAAAAACGTGCTAGTCTTCTCTTGATGCAGCAGTTAGAAACAGCTGTCCAGATCAGATACAGGCAGACAAAGTGATGAAATATGAAAACTTTGTCAGGCATGCATACTCACCCAGCATGTCTTTATTTTCATGACTTAAACATTACTTTACCAAGCACACATTGACCTTCAGGGAAAGCAGAAAAACCCCCAGAATAAAACATTGTTCTATTGTTGTTTGGTGATGGTATCACCACTGTTTCTTGTTACTCCATGCTTGCAAGTTTTAGAATTTCAATTGACATGTTTTTTGAAGATTTTGACTGTTTTAAACTCTTTCACTGCAGTGTAAACATACTAATGGCATTAACATTCAAACTATGTCATTGTGATCCTTGTTTTCTATTACTAATAATTAGCTTTGAGCTCTAAAATAAGAGTTGTCATTCAAGTGGTGAATCATAAACTACAGACACAGTGTTCAGCTGTGAATCCATCCTCGTCTCCTCTATCTCCTCCAGACAGGCATACCTAGAACAATGACAACCTCATATCTTCAACTTCAAATTGTACACTTGTAGTCAGTTTCAGTCCGTGTCAGTTTCCTCATCTGGTGTTCTCTCCGTCGACCAGGGAGGACCCTCCGTCGCCTGAGTTTGCGGTGACCACGGTGGAGGAGTGGCTCGAGGCCCTGAAGATGGGTCAGTACCAGGATAACTTCACCAGCGCCGGATACGTCACCCTGGACTCCATCCTGTACATCAGCATCAGGTGAGAGGCACTGCACACCTCATGCCAAACTCACATCTTCCATTAAAGCACAAACATCTATCATAGAGCACAGTTAGCAGTATTATGTGTGAATTTGTTTGCCAATGTATTAAAGAAGGGCTGCCTCAGACTTTCCTGAGAGGTACAGTATTGTGGAGAACTCTTTCAAGTATTTTTTTGTGAAGGAATCTGTTTTATATTTTATCAGTTTAGAGAGTCACATTGAACACAATTGGGAAAGCATCCCTCTTTCTCAATTAGGACTTGCAGATTTATCATAGAATACAGTTTGGAATAATATGTTGATTTTATGAGAGAAAGCATTAGAGACTTAAAAGGTTTAAAAAGATCATTCCAGCATATATTGCATGAGTTTGTTGAGCCACAGGAAACATAGCAGATTCACACCATAAACCTTTGTGATAGACCCCAGTTAAGAATGCCTTGTACTTTTTTTGTTGTGTGTCTGTAGGCTATATGCTGAGTTTACACATTGATACACATTGATACAACTGATCCGACCCTCTAGCTGATTACTGTGTGGTGGTTTTGAATGTACTATTACACGTGTGGCTAGCAGATGGTTGCTACTGTGTATCTATCTAAGCACATTGTCCATGCCTGTAAAATGATCACAGGCAGACAGGCTGGATGCCGTCTTTATGTTTTTCTCCAGACACCTAGGGGCTGTTGTGATTGCGGCTCTGTGGACAGACACACAGGCAAGCGGACAAAGTCAGACAGATAGACAAGAATCCAGGCAGGCAGATGGGCAGTAAGACAGGCAGGCAGACAGGCAGGCAGACAGGCAGGTGGTGAGACACGTGTCCAAGCAGCCGCAGGCCTGCGGGGAGATTAGCAGTTAGCTCACCGCGCACCGAGAGCTGATTTGTTCAGGTTGTTAGCAGCAGCTGGTGCTGGCCTCCAGGTGGGCTACGAGCAGCAGGAGCAGAGGCAGCCTGACGCGTCTCCCTGGTGTCCGACCTCAGTGGGCCAACCGCAGAGAGCTACTCAGTACCGGAACAGGGAGCTTTCTTTCTTTTGTTTTAGGGAGACGAGGGACATTTGTGAAGAAAGATTAAGCACATGCAGTGTGGTAGCTTTTTGGTTTGTTATGTTGTCAAACAGGATGTCAGATATCTGATGTCAGATGACAGGATTCAGATGTCTGACGATTTTATTGGGTTTTCAATTCAATTAACGGAAAATTGAGAGCCTAAAAAGAAGTTTCTGTGATGGTGTCAGACTCTGATCTTTTCCTCTGTGCTTGCTCTGTCTGTCTGTCTGTTCGTCTGTCTCTCTCCCTCTGTGGGTGTAGTGAGTTGGAGAAGATGGGTGTGACGCTTGTGGGCCACCAGAGAAAGATCCTGTCCAGCGTCCAGAGTCTACACACGCAAGGGACCCACGTGCACGTATAACCCCCTCGTCCTCATCCTTCTCCTCCCCTTCCTCTTCCTCCTCTTCATCGTCCTCCCTCCACAGCCAGACATAGAGATTCAGAGAGAGAGAGAGAGAACGAGTGACAGAGAGAACCAGAAAGGAAAAGAAAACATAGACAACGAGAACAGCAGCAGCAGCAGCAGCAGTAGTAGAGAGAGCTGCAAGCAGGCGCTCACTAGGCTTCATCATGGAAACTCAGCACCCTCCACGCCGCTTCGTCCATCTTGGATGTCGGATGTCGATTTCAAGCTCCGTGCACCACGGCTTCCGTACCTGCACCTCCTGACCACCCAGCCGCTCGGCTCGCCACCACTCCAGAGGAGAGTGGGAGAAACTGATCTACATTAGGTCACCTCCCTCGCCTCCCAGACAGCATGGCTCAGTGGCAAATGAGATTTATGGGTTTTGTGTTGTTTTATTTTGTTGTTGTTGTTGTGTTAGTTTTATGTTGTGTGTGTGTCTTAGAAAAAGTAAGTTGAGAAAAAGAGTTGGCTTACAGATAAATCTTTGAACTCACAGCTCATGTTTGTGCTCTACAATGGGTCTGTTTGGTTGCTTTGGCTCTTATTTTGTGGTTTGTTTTGTTGTCATTTGCATTTTTAATTTGTCCATAACAGTTAGTCAGGCTGGGTCCTCATATGAAGTCGCCCTGAGTCGTCAAAAGTGAATCATCTCCACTTACCCTTTGGTGTCCTGTTTTAAATGGTAATGAATTGTGAATGACATATGAATTCCCATCAGGTTTCATCTTATAACACGGGTAGATGTAAGAGTGTCAGTGTGTGTGTGTGTGTGTGCGTGCCTGCGTGCCTGCGTGCGTGCGTGTGTGTGTGTGTGTCATCTCAGTGTGTGTCAGTGTCAGTGTGTGTGTGTGTTTGTGTGTGTTTGTGTGTGTGTGTGTGTGTGTGTGTGTGTGTTGCTCCTCACTGGGGTTTATCTGCAGTGGACTTGGATGTGACTGGCCACTCTTGTGACTCACATTTACAGAACAATGATCTTTGTGTGCATGTTCTGATGACGGTGGTGCAGTCCATCAGCCTTGGCAAGCTACACAACACTGAGACACATCCCATAATAGTAGTGATTGTGACCACGAGGGCTCATCTTGTGTTAATGATTACAATAAGTCATAGGGGGAAGAATGCTAAAGTGGTAGCCAAAGGAGGGAGAGAGAGTGAGGGATAGGAAGAGAGAGAGAGAGAGAGAGTCCATGATATCATTATGCTTGTTGTAAAGGCCAAGTTATCTGATATTCATTTCATTTCTGAGAGTCTAAGGAAAACAGAAGTGCACTGTATGTAAGTTATTGTAACATTGTGTTGAGGATTTTTCCTATGATATCTCTGTACTTGCTTCAATGATAGCTTGGCAATTGCTCTCCCATGAAATGCTCTTGTCCTGCAGTGGGCAGGCCTGGACAGTTGAACAGAGGGCGGGCTTAATGGAATGGCTTGATAGAAGACATGGAGAGATGGGCTTTATCCTTTGGCTGTGAAGGCACTCTTTATTGTCTTCTGTTGGCCAGCTAACCTTATGTATGTGAAAATATGTGCTTGTAGGAAAAAGTGCGAACAGAGAAAATAGTAAAATGTGAAAATGTCACATTAATGTTTTTGTTGAATACACTTTGTTATGTTACCATTTGCTGTGAAAATATAAGGCATTTATCAGAGATATACAGTACATCAATGACCAGCACTTGCATATGATAATATTACTGCATATGTAGTAGAATGTAGTTTTTGCCGTCACTTATGTGTGTAGCTCTGAGCCACATGGCATTTGTGTGGTGTGATGTATTTTCTGTTAAATGCTATATATTTTGAAACCATATTGAAGTTTTCCTTGTCACTATGAGTATCAGATTCTAAACGGTATACTGCAAAGTAAAGCAAGTGCATGGCCATCATTTCTCTTAGGGAATTTTTTGATGTTGTTTTTATTTTCCAGCAATCTTGTACTGGTTGACTTGCAGTATGTTTGCAGTATGGCTTCACACTCTATGAGCTCATTGTACAATGTGTCTGTGTTGACTGTGTTTTTTGTTTGGTTGGCTCAGTTTTTTTTTCTCTCGTTCTTTTTCCTCCATGTTTACAGCAATTTATTCTTGTGATTTCTTGTGAATCACGGCATATGAGATTGTATTATAGTGTAAATATGTACAGGGTTGATCCAAACCTCTAGAATGTTTGTAATGATGTACTTTAATTTAGAGCAAAGAGAGAGGAGAAGGGATGGATTGGTACAGAAGAAAGAAAAGAAATGAATACTGGCAGATGCAATTTAGGTTCTTTCTCTCACTCTCTCTCTTTCTATCTCTCTCTTCCTTCCTTTCTTTCCTTGGTGAGAAGAGACTTGACGGATTGGCACGGCGTGTGGGCGGAACCCTTTGGAGTCCGCAGAATGTAGCATGAGCACCGGACCTTCTGGAACTTTTTATTTTAATTTGTATTTTTTTGCCATGGATGAACGGACAGGTGATAGGGACTGCAGTCTTCACGCCGCTGTAGTGGACATTCTGTAGCTGCTTGACTTTTAGATGCCTTATGGACCGTGCTGTCTTTCCTTTCTCTTCGATTTGGTTTTGTTTGGGTTCCCCTTCTCTCTTCATATCCATAGAGACAGTATTATGAATAATGATGTATATAGTATTTATCAGCTTCTCGACCCCTCCCCACCTTCTGATGGCACTGTAAAGCTCGTCCCCATGTAAAGCTAGGCCCATGGGGCTTGGTCCACTTCTGTTTGGGTTGTTAGGTAGTCGCTTCTTTCGGTGGTCCCACACTCCCCCAAAGTCAAAGGTGCGTAGCACTTACACAACAAATGTATGTACGACGGAACTGGCGATTTCCGCCTGTTGCTTGGCAGTTGCTTGGCTCCTCTACATGGGGCTCCTGGCAGGGAGTTTCTTCCTCTGTGGTGTTTTATTGGATACAAATACTGGATTCAGTAGCTGTTTCAAATGGTGGATTCCTCTTATATAAAGACCTGTACTTAAAGTGAGTTTGGTGATTTTTTTATATCTCTCTATTGGTTTCTAAATTGTTGTCAAATAGCTATGATGGGGAAAGGAACAATCTATAGGAGAGATCTGCACCCCAGTGTCGTGAATGTCAGTGAAATTTATGCACAGGTTCAAAAATGTCTAGTATGAAGTGATGAACTTGGTGTTGGACACTTGTTTTTTGTTTTGTTTTCATTAGGTTATTTTTTTATATATATAGTTACATTCACAATGCTATCATCTAGCGCCAATTCTGCATCTGCATTTATTATAGTCAGGAAACCTATAAATGGAGAACCTTTTACATTTGTTCTTCTCTTATTTGTCAAACAAGGAAGTCAGTGACTCTCAACTCCACCACACCCTTTCACACACACGCACACACACACTCACACACACACATTTCTCCCCTATACAAACACACACACATGCACACACACACACACTTAGTGGGAAAAGTGGACGCTGCTCAGTCGGATCTTTTACCTCTTTCCCCTCTCGCCTCCTTGGGTACACACCTTCTTGGAATGATACAGCAGAATGCAGGCACGTTGTGTTGCACATCAATGTTATCAATTTCCCACCATCTAAAAACACAAAGAAGAAGGACCAGAAGAAACTGCATTGTGAATTTAAAGGTCCAGTTGCGAGGTTCAGATAACGTGTAATGCCAGCCCCCCCCACAGTGTTTGACCAATCCTGCTTCAAGGTGGACCCCTGAATAAGCTTTATGGGTGACACACATCACACACACCCAACAGCTGTGTGAACTCCCCCAGCTGTTAGTCAGGCAGGTTCAGTCACCTAATGCGAGAGGCTTGTGTCAGCTAGCTTCCATGTTGTTTTTTCTTTCTTTCTTTCTTTCTTTCTTTCTTTCTTTCTTTCTTTTTTATTTTTGGATGAAATGAAATGTAAGCTTTGGCAATGTTTATCCTTTTCCCGTTTATATGAGCTTGAATTTAAAAAAGGGTGTACGCATTTTGATGATCTTCATGTTGCTGTTAATAAATATGCTAATATTTTTAATTTCTCACCTGAAGGTGTAGTGTGTCTTCTCTGTTGCTGACTAACTGCTTATCAGGCATGTGCCCCCCTGTTCCTCTCCATTTCTCTGTCTGTGTCTTTCGCTCTCTGTCATTAAATTAAAGCTCAACTGATTATTTTCATGAGCATAGCATGGCACAGTATTATCAGACTGAAGAGGCATATATAATATGCATCTCTCTTTCTCTCTCTAACTCTCTCTTTCTCTCTCTCTCTCTCTCTTTCTCGTACTTTTTTGGTATTTGTGATCAAACAAGGGAAAGACATTACCATCTTCAGATCATGTGAAATCTTGATGAAGATACATCCAAAGTATTCTCGGCAGATGCTGTAAACCCCCCCCCCCCCCCCCCCCCCCCCCCACACACACACACACACACACACACTCTCCTCTCCCACCTCAGGCCCCATCGGAGCGCGTTGACCTGGGGGAGCGAGTGGAAACCTCATACCCCCACAGCGATGGATCCCCCGGCCCTCTGGAGACACAGAGGTCGCTGACCCCACGGCTCTTTAATGCAGTGTGCTACAGCCTGTCGGTCTATGTTAGACCCATTACTCCTAATACCTAACCCCCACCCCAAACACACACACACACACACACTACCCATCAGATTCACTGGCTCAAAGATGGACCCTCCTGTACAAACACTGTATAGCCACACATCAATCATTTAGTCCTGGTCTGGAGATGGAGATGACATTAACATTAGAGTTTAAAGGTTCTTAGTGTGTGTGTGTGTGTGTGTGAATTTATTGTCAGGCTCATTTTTGAATGACTGTACCTAGGATCAATGCTACATTAAAGTAAGTAATGATTCAAGAGTAGGCCTCTGAAGGACCAATGTAACAGGCACTGGTAGTGGGGTATAGAAATGGAGGTCATGGATATATTTGTGTGGCCTGAGTCCTTAACACTGCATGACCACTTCGCTGCAGGGCAGTAGGAAAAGGATGTGAGTAGCACACGTAAGCGCATGTCCATTTAATCAGCATCAACGTATTTATCACTCAATGAATCCTATCCAGACAGAAAAGCTTTATTGTTCTCTGCCCTCAAGGATATTGCATGTATACGCGTATAGGACTACACAAACTGGATTTGTGTGTGTGTGTGTGTGTGTGTGAGAGTGCATGAATGAGTATGGCTTAGTGTGTGTGTTTGTGTGTGGTCGAGCTGTCTGTAGCTGAGGGGGGGTCATTATTTAAGGGAGACCCAGTGATGTGTGGGTCATTTTTCCTGTCTGGCCAGTTGGGCCTCTTGAGGTCAGTATGGATCTATAGCTGGCCTGGCTCCTGTGTTGTTTTAATGTGCGCCCAAGCCACATTAGGAGACACCTAAACCCCAGCCCTGACAGGATGACTGAGAGCCGTAATTAGGCAAGAGACCCCCCGAGACCTGCTGCTACCGTGTGTGTCTGTGTGTGAGATGAGCAGTAAATGTGTTATGTATGTGGGTAAAAGCAGAGAAAAAGTGTGTGTGTGTGTGAGAGAGAGAGAGAGAGAGATGTGCAGTAAATATGTTAGTATGTGGATAAAAGCAGAAAAGTATGTGTGTGTGCGTGTGCGTGTCCGTGTGTGTGTGTGTGTGTGTGTGTGTGTGTGTGTGTGTGTGTGTGTGTGTGTGTGTGTGAACACTGGTGTATGCATTTGAGTGTACATGTGCTCTTAATATCTGACACGTGCATCAATCACTCCTGGCCTTTGGAGGCATTACCCACAGCAGCCTGTAACCTTTTCAAATTATGTCAATGCGCATTTGGAGATGAATCGATATCTAGCGCTGTAATCCACAGCTGCCCTGATAGAGATCAGGCTTTAATCTGGCCCAGCCTGATATGACAGATGGTGATGGATCCTCTTCTCCGCCCGTCGTGTTACCCACATCCTCAACGGAATGGTGTAATAATGCAATATGGCCAACATGCCAATGGGGGGTTTTAATGCCACTTTCGTTTCGTGGGATAGTCTTTCAAAGACCCATGGAGAGAAGAAAATGGACACTTTAATGTAGATGCAATGATTACCAGATTTTGTTTTGTGAAATTAAAAAGCAGTATTTCTTTTCGAGAATACATTTCAGCTAAACTTAGGCAGAAACTCTTTTAAAATGTGGAATAAATTGCATGTCTACCATCTGTTTATGAAAAAAAAAAACATAAAGCAAAATAATGAAACATTACAATGGTACCACAAGCGTCAAACTTTACAGGCAAACTTCAAATGGACAGGAGGACTGAATGTGTGTTTCTTGGCCCTAGGGGGAAAACACAGAAGGGCTGAGAATGTTTTTCATCTGTAATGTTATCCTCTCTAGTTAAAGCTGCCATTTGCTGTCTACCGCAACGCCTCGACCCAAGAGCGTCAGGCCAGACTTGTTCCCAGAGAGGAGGAGAAGCAGGCAGGCAGATCCTGCTCCAACCCCACCCCTGCCCTGTCTCCAGCTCCAACCCCACTAAACTTCCCTCCATATATGAATCCTCACGCTGCCTCCAACACTTAGGGCATTTTCATCCATATTTCGTTCTGGATCTCGGGCTGAATCGATACAAATGTAGAGCTTCTCCAGGGTTTGTTTCCGATTCACATAACAACATTTAGAGCGGAACAAAACGTGTAAACATGAACTCACACACGGTTAAACTACTCTGACATTGGTCAGATTGTTGTTTCAAATTTGACAGATGTTTCGATTGGAAATGGGCTGACACCTCTAGGCAATCTTGGCCTGTTTGTGCTGTTAAAAAAGAGAGAGTGATTGGCATGTTCCCATAACCCAAATGAACCGATCTTTGGGTACACACACTTTGCGACTGCTCTAAACATGCCAGGGGTAAAAACATCCTCAAACAACCATCTCTCTTCTTAACCCCACCAATCTCCCCCCTCTCTCTCTTTAACCCCACCAATCTCCCCCCTCTCTCTTCTTAACCCCACCAAACTACCCTCCCTCCGCCTCTAACCCCACCTAACTATGACTTTCCCTCTCTTAGCTCACCAACCTGGCCTCGGTTTTACCCCACCTGCCACCCCTTTCCAAACTACCAAACTCTCCCTCCTAGTATAAGTATATACTCTTTTTTTCTCCTAAGGTACACTCTCACATCTTCTCTCTGCCTACAAACAAATGAAACATGTCTGTTCTCCTCAGAGGGGTGGAATAAAAAAATAGATTTATGTGTGAATGTCAAGAAGAGAAATATATTCAAGATCTCAAACTTTAGGTGTTATTAAAAATGTGTGTGTGTGTGTGTGTGGCGCGCACGTGCATGTGTGTGAATGTGTGTGTGTGCGTGTCTGTGCGTGTGTGTGTGTGTGTTCTTACTTTTGTCATCCCTGAATCACCAATTGAGTGAGTTATTCAAAATACTTTGCAATGGCCCCAAGTGTGTGTGTGACTATGGACACACACACACACACACACACACACACACACACACACACACACACACACACACACACACACACACACACACAATATCATTGTACTGCTTTGGTAGCATGCCACCAATTGATGGGGGCCATGGGGTTGCTTAGGCAATCATATGTGTCATATGTTTAGATATTAGAGACCAAGCAGGGAAGTTGCTACTTTTTCTTTTCTTTGCTTTTGTGTTTTCTTCCTTTTGGCAGCCTCTAGAAATGCATGGTAAATAGTACTGAAATGTGCCACACTTACTGTGGCAGGGCCCCATCTGTTTACGTAATACGTTTACGCCTTGAGTGCTCTAGCACCACCATTTTGGGTTTCACAGAAAGGTTTACACGTTTCAAAGTAGCCTAAGACAAGTACAAGCAGCAATGTGGAGGCCAAGCATCCCGGCTGGGCATAGTTGGAAATTTGATGTCACCAAGCACTGAGGCCAAGTTGTATATTAATTGCCCATATATTGGCCCAGATATGAGGTCATTTAGCTATTAGCTTCACCCTAGTGGGTCTGGAAGCATTTGTAACATCTGTTGACACAAAAGAGGTGTTTGCTTGCATTATTTCCAAAAGAATTCAGTAAGAGTTTATTAAGTTTCATGAAACTGCTGACTATGCCCCTTTGAAATACAAAATGAACAGATAGGGCCCAGACCAATACCTCTATTGAAAATTGAAAATCAGCAGGGGGTCCCAAGTCCATAATATTAAGTTTGGTGCCATTTCATCAAACACCTATGATCTCAATCTCTGTTTGGTGGCTTAGGGCTGAATCTTTTGAGCTGTTAGGGAGAAACAACATTTTGAAAACAACTCTATGAAGCTTGAAAAATCCATCTATGTCAAGGCACAGATATGACGCTTGAAAGTGAATCATGATGCTGTTCCTAGTAGCTTTGCTGCTCGGTCCCCAATAAGAAAAGGAAAACACACATTAATAATGACACACATCCTTAGGTCCCTGCTTGGCCTCCGGTTATTGGTGGAAACACTAGCCAAGTTATTATAATATTGGTAAATTATTGCATAATTGGGTTCTGAAAAAATAATGTTAAACCCAATAATGTAATACACTCCCTTCATTGTAAAATAATACATTGTATTATATTATTTGGAAGTTATTATATTATTAAGTCTCACTCTCTCTTTCTCTTTCTTGAATTTCCCCTGGGGATCAATAAAGTATCTATCTATCTATCTATCTATCTATCTATCTTTCTCCCATTGCCTTCCCATCCACTCTCACATGTCCTTCAACACACCCCAATTAGAGCCACGTAAAGAAAAGCCAAGCCGTCGGCCAGGGGATGTAAGAAAGTTTTGACATCCTACCCCCTGGGAATGCGGTCAACAAAACAGCATACACACACACACACACACACACACACACACACACACACACACACACACACTCAATCTGTGATGTGCGGAGCCTCAAGGTGAAAAGAACAGCACCTACTTAAACTGTGATGTAATTTCATCCCTCGCAGTGGCAACCGATATCCGGCGTTTTCAGGAGCCTCGTGTCCACTCAGGGACTTCCTGCTGCTGTGATGTACCCCCTGCCCCACCCCCTGTTTCAATCTGACTCTCAGTGAGTCTGCTGGCCACATCATACTGGACTGACAAGTCAGGAGCTCTCGCACTGACTCAAGCCCAGTCAGCCCTCAGCCCAGAGTGGAGGTCCCTCTTGCATCTGAGTTTTGAATGGGAAAGAGATCGACACTATCAGGATCAGTGCAGTTACACACAAACAAACAGTCCGATTTCAGTCCACTTCTTTACTCCGATTTAAAAAATATCATGTGTCATGTAAATTGTGAAATTGAATTGAAATCCAATTTACAGTTTTTCTTGATTGCTTTGACCTGCTTAAAGAAATTGGGATCCACTTGGCCTTCAAGAACACCTTCTTTGCACAGCAAAGGTCATCTCTTGCAAATGTGTTCACACATTTCATTAGGTTCACACATTTCTCACACCCTTTTGCAAAACAGTTAATACAGATGTAATTCGTCTAAAACTCTGAAACACATGTGTGAAACTCCTTTGCACAATTCTTCAATCAGCAATCATTCACATTCAAGAGATCATTATCCATAAGAGATGCCATGTCTGTTCTGTGTTGCTATTTGCAACTATCAATATAAGGCACATTTAGATAAAGTACTCTACTGCCTATTTGGTGAAGAAAACAGTACAAAAGGTGTTTACTGTCTGTCTATTTCAATGAAAAATGACAAGTTGTAGTTCAATGAAATTTGTCTTGTATAGGTGCTTACGGTAGGTCTTACATGTCAATGACAGATACATCTTGAGAAGAATGAAATCAATTCATTTTTACAGTATTCAATACATTTAGTCTTTTCACAGTATTTACTTTTGTGAGATGAACTAAGGATTCTGAGCAAAAGACTGGCTTTTGCAGGAAATCCATGGTGTTTTGCTATTTGTATGAATTGTTTTGAAAGATGCACTTACTGTTTTGCAAATGTCAAGGATGATTCGAGAAATGTACCAAAGCGACTGAGAAAAACGAAATGTTTTGAGAGTGTTACAGTCTTTTGCAAGCAAAATGTGTCATTTTGGCCAGAGTGATTCTGTTTAGACCTGTGTGTTAACTCTTTTGACAACGTGATGTCAGAGTTGACGCAAGCATTGAAGCAGTCGAGAAAAACTGTAGGTGTCAAACTGAGTCATTGTAACCTATGACTTACAGAAAATATGTCAAACCCTATACAAACTGTTTACAATAAACATTTTGCAAATGTAACAAGAACACAAATTGATGCTAGATTTGAGAAAATGTTATAATACTAGCATTAGTAGATTGATCCTTGTTTTGTTTATTCTAAACAAATTGACTGTCAGTCTGTATTCACCTTATTTTGGTGGACATGACACTTCTAAAATAATTAAAGCAAGCAAACATGCTTTAGGGAAATCTTTTCATGCAGGGCCTTCAGTATTACATCATTATGGTAAGTCTGGAAACAGGTTTTTACAACAACAAAAAACCCTACACATTACACCTTTAAGGCTCAAAAAGCCCTACACATTACACCTTTAAGGCTCTGCTGCTTTGTATTCTTAAAGCAGCGTTTTGAGTCTTGGATTTTCCTTGCCTGTAATTTTAATAAAATATACCACCACCCTCTAAAAGGCTATGCTTGTGTTTTGTGTTTTTTTTCCTACTCCAAGTCATTTCATACTCATGGGGCTTCAATTTGCCTATGAAAGCATTTCCGCTCCCTCAAATTTTCATTAGCCATCAAAGTTCCTTATTCAATTTGAGGAGAGAGCGGGGGAGATTTAAATAGCATTACATGCATGGTTCCGATCATGCCTGGCCTCATTGGCCGCAGCCATGCAGCACGCGCTCAATGCTGATGACCCATGCAGGAGAGAATACAGACTGCAATACTGAGTGGATAGTTCTCTCTAGCTAAGCCCGAGGTAGTGAAGTATGGGAGAGGACAGGAGAGAGGGAAAGAGGAATGGACAGAGGGATGAGAAGGAAGTAAGGAGAGAAAGAAAGAGACATACAGACAGACAGACAGACAGATAGATAGATAGATAGACAGACAGACAGACAGACAGGAAGACCGACAGATAGATAGATAGATAGATAGATAGATAGATAGATAGATAGATAGATAGATAGATAGATAGATAGATAGACAGACAGAGAGACAGGCAAGACAGACAGACAGACAGATAGGAATATTTAGCCTATTTGTAGTGCACTCCTCTCCCTCTCTTTCAGTAGGTGTTTGTTTCCTATTGCTTTCTGCGCTGGTGGTCTATTTGTTTACCATTTCAGAATACTTTTGGGCCGTGTTTGTGTGTTTTGACCTCATGGCTTCCGTTTCTTTCCTCCTTCATGGTGCACCAGGCTCTCTCGTCTTCATGCAGCAGACTCGGGGTATTTGTCATCTTTAACACCACACAGATGTGCGGCTGCTCCCACCGCACAGCTGGGTTCATTTCTATGGCGGCAAATCAAACCATCAGATGCTGAATGAAAAATTAGGGTCCCGTGTGTCTCCATGGAAAGAATGAAAGAATTAGAGAGAAAGAGAGTGAGAGAGAGAGTGTGTGTGAGAGAGAGAGGGGGCAGTGGAAGACGGGGAGGGAGGGAGAGAGAGAAAGGGAAGGAGGGAGAAAAATAGGGAGAGAGGGACACGTCCCAGTTTCACAGGGGTATTCTGAGCTGGTTAAATCCTAGAATTCCTAGCCTGCAGTTTGTCTGCTGGGTGCTGCCCCACTGCTGGCTGGTCCACAGTGTGTGTGTGTGTGTGTGTGTGTGTGTGTGTGTGTGTGTGTGTGTGTGTGTGTGTGTGTGTGTACCGGGGCGAAACAGATTTTGAGGGCTTTTTTCTCGCTGGGTGTTCAGTAATACCATCCACTCCCACAAACAGATGTGCCTTTGCCCAACACACACAGATCGGTCCAAGCAAAAACCATGGGCAAGCTTGAAAAACCACAATGTTTCCAATGACACACAGGGAGAGAGAGAGAGAGAGAGAGAGAGAGAGAGAGAGAGAGAACAACATACATATATAAATTCCCCTTCAGTAATGAATGATTGTGAAAGTAGCTAAATTATTTTGTTTGTGATTCGCCAAAAAACGAGAGCATTAAAGTCAGAGAGCAATTATGGGCTTTTCTTTGGTGGTGAGAAAAACATGGGAGACATGGGAACATTCACTGAGCTCTGCGAGACGCACCAAACAGCCACAGACGCACCACACTGGGTATCACACAATAAGATGGACAGAAAGAGAAGGAGAGAGAGAGGGAGAGAGAGATGATGAGAAATGGGAAAGAGAGAGAGAGATATGTTGAGAAGTGGGAAAGAGAGAGAGAGAGAGAGAGAGAGATGTTGAGGGTGACAAGCTTCAAAACGTGTGGGAAACTGTATAAAGACTTGATTGAAGGGACAGAGAAAGAGTGAAAAGAGAAGGACAGAGAGAGGGAGGGAGAATGAGCGAGAAGAAGAAGTAAGTGGGGAGTGAGGGCTGACAGTAAGGACAGTAGGGTGGTGTGTGGTGGGGATTTCTCATAAGCAAAGCTACACAAGGGGAGGGAGAGCTGCAAAGTCAGCACAGCAGGCCTAACACACAGGGCTCCTACTCTCAACACACACACACACACACACACACACACACACACACACACAATTACATACATACACATGCACGCACACACACACACACACACACACACACACAATTACATACATACACACGCACGCACACACACACACACACACACACACACACACACACACACACACACACACACATATACACTCGCAGGGCTCCTGCACTCCTCAGTATGTCTGCCTGGCTACAGGCTGTGTGTGTGTGCGTACTGTATGTGTGTGTGTGTGTGTGTATATGAGTTTGTGTGTGTGTGTGTGTGTGTGTGTGTGTGTGTGTGTGTGTGTGTACATGTGTACTGCATTTATGTGTATGGTTGTGGGGGAGGGAGAGTGGACGTAAATCCACTAGTTGTTCTCCTCATTGCAATCCTGGCAAACACACAAACAAACACACAAACAAACACACACATTATTAGTGAATGCTGAGCCATCCCATGGTCCCGACTCCCCCGCTCCCCCGCCTAAGAAAGTCCCCATAAGATGGAGAGAGCAGTCCAAACCTCACAGCTGGAGAGACAACAGCATGGGTGCGCTAAATTTACTCTGCCGTTGGCTTGTGCAAAGACTGGCTTTTGCAGAGTGAGTCTGCACACATTATAACCTAAAAAACAACCATTCAGAGAACAGAACAGCAAGCACTTAGGACAAATAGTTCCACAGACACAGTCTACAGTATTTTAAAGACTATAAATAGCAGCACTGGCAGACTGGTGCTGCCCTCCTGTTGATTATGTGCATTTCACATGCAGGTTTTTGTCACAGTGTTCAGAATTTGTAGACATATCTGTTTAGCCTTCAAATTATAACTCTTTTATACAGCAACAGCAACAACAAACAACTGTCTCCCTAAAACCAACTGGAAAGGGAAAATTACTGTGATCATGTATCCTTTAGGCACTCTGTTACTCTGTTTGCCTATTGCTTAAACTAAAAAAATATTTTGAGGCAGCCGTGGCCTACTGGTTAGCGCTTTGGACTTGTAACTGGAGGGTTGTAACAGTTTGAACCCCGACCAGGAACGGCTGATTTGCCCTTGAGCAAGGCACCTAACCCCTCACTGCTCCCCGAGCGCCGCTGTTGTAGCAGGCAGCTAACTGCGTCAGGATTAGTGTGTGCTTCACCTCACTGTGTGCTGAGTGTGTTTCACTTATTCACGGATTCACGGATGAGACTAAATTTCCCTCATGGGATTGGTGAGTTACAGTAAGTGTTTTCAGGTATGTGTGTGGATATTACCAATTACCAGATATGCTTGCATTTTGAATGGAAGTATTTTCCCAATGATAACAGATTTTAACAAGATATAACAGAGATTTCATTTTTGAACAAAGTGTATGTAATGTAAGAAACCATGTGTAGTGTTTCACAATATGTGTGTTGCAAACATTGAGCAAAGCATTTGTCTAAGCATTTGTCTAAGCATTTGTTTTTGGTGTGTAAACAATGGGCAAAAACTGTAAATTAAAGCCTTTCATGCTTTCAATCTCAATAGCCATCCGAGGCCCAAAATCCAATTGCATGGTGATCAGTCAGGGTCAATGTCAGCTTTCCAGCTGGCAGAAGACAATTCCCTTTCCTTGTTCCCCTGCCTCCTCTCTCCTCCTCCGACACCTCCCTCCCCCGCCTTCTCTTCCTCCTGTGAACTCACCTCTGTCCATCTCGGGTCATCTACAATCCCAATTCCATTTCCAGAAGGTTCCAACCTATCCATATTCAATTTCCCCTAACCCTGATCAGACCCTGTAGATAGACTCCAAGGGCCACACTAATCAATACCAACCAATGGCTCTCCCAGTCTGGACATGTTTTAATCCCCCTCAGATCTCCACCAGACAGACGCCTGAGCGTTTCATGTGGGAGAACATAAGGTCTCTATAGCAGGGGTTTTCAACTGATTGTTACACAGGAACCACCATTCCAACTAAGGAAACATTCTGAAGACCACAATTAATCAAAGGTTGGTGATGCCCAAAGTGTCATTTACAGTAATGGTATGGTCAGGGACTACCAGCAAAGCCACCAGTGGGCCTTAGAGAACTAGCCGCTGACCCCTGCTCTATAGGAATCAATTGTATCTTACAGTAAACAACACACAATGACAAATAGATGTTTGAGTAAATAAATTAAACTTTGTAAACCTGATGTTTGCCTCTTACAGTAATACTCATGACAGATCCACACCTGATCAGGACCTGGCGTACCAGAGGATTATGGTGACCATGGCTTGGTGGAATTTGTTGAGGCGTGTGTCCAGAGCATCAGTTAACTTTTGATGGTTGCACAAGTCCCATTTGTCATGTAAGTTAAAAATAGACTCAAAGTAGCAGAAAAAGTGCTTCTACAAACAAGTCAGTTTTAGTTGTCAAAATATGGAAATTGCAGAAAGCATAAAGACAATTTAATTAACGCATTTCACATCTTTTAAATTTGAGAACAAAATACGGCAAAGTAAGAAGTAAGAATTAGAGCTTCCTGAAAGAGCCAGAAGACTATGCTGGTTGGCTATGCCAATGGATGATGACAATCATAGCAGGAAATCATAAATGAGTCTCTCTCTCTCTCTCTCTCTCTCTCTCTCTCTCTCTCTCTCTCTCTCTCTCTCTCTCTCTCTCTCTCTCTCTCTCTCTCTCTCTCTTTTTCTTTCTTTCTCACTGTCACTTCTCAACTAACCTGACTCTCGGCAGATGAATTTCGTTCCCCCTAGCTCCACTCATCCATCTGGGATCAATCCATTGGAGTGTTGCTTCAGAAGGCTGGGCCTAATCAAAAAATGCTTGCATATGATTGAATAAGCCACTTGTCCGTCATCTATTGACGTGCTACTTCAACCACTCACATCGAAGCCAACCCGTGACGCTGCACAGCAAATTCTGGCCTTTGGAATAAACTCTCTGGGAGTTTATATCAACTACATTTGAGTGTACATGTGAGACCATCGAATGAACTCCAGGGAAAAGTTAAAGTAACTCTTTTCCGGGAGTTGATTTTAAACTCTTTTCTGGAGTTAAAACTGAACACTTGTGGGAGTTAAAATACTAATCCCATGTGGGGTAAAATACAACTCTCACCTGGAGTTCATTTTAATGTGAACTCTTTCATGGTGGTAACTGTTAACACTTAAAAATGTGTTTTATTTAACACTTTTCTGAGTTAATAATTAACAATTAAAATGAAAATGACAACAGAAAACATTTATTACCACAGTTTTATTTGAAATTCATGTTTGACATTTTGAATGACAAACTGTTTAAACATGTTACAGCCAACCAACCAAATTTCATATTTAAAACTGCTTTAACAGCAGCTAAACATTGGACAAGCAGTTGGATATTTCAAAAAACATGTCAGTATCACATCTCTCTGTGCAAAAAGTGCAAACATTGTATAAAAGCACTGCTGACAAGATAAAATAACATTTCTGTAATGCAGTAATGTATTAACATGAGGTAGACTTTAAACCTGTAATATAAGTAAATAAACATGTACATAAAAACAAGGGTGAATTCCATATAGCTTACATTAAGTCAACAATGTTGATACATTACAAAATACAACCCTCTGATACAACATACAAATGTGAATCACACCCATAGGACATTTGAGCATCAAAAGATTTGAAATGTCTTAATCTATCCATTTCTAGAACCAGTATCTTTCTTGGGATGTTTTCACTTATTTGGAACGCATGGAAATGATCATGGAAACAAGTGTCATGCTCAACCAAAACAAAAACAACTTTACCATCATGCAAAATGATGGAGATTATTTTGCTGAACACCGGCATGTTTTCATCAGTGCTTGTGCAAACGAAGAGGCCAACACGATATTCAACTCCACACTTTACCCAGTTTGTGAGTCTGACAGTGGCTTGTGAATCAATGTGAAGATATGCAGCTATATATTCTATATCTTCTTCTTCTATATATTCCAGTGTTTCAAGTAAGCACAATTTGACTGGACCAGATTCAACTGCTTTTGAAGAAAAGCATTCCCAATGATAAGCTACAGCAAACTGGTGTTTCTTTGCAAGTGATACTGTCAAATTCTTAAAGTTCTTCACACAGTCTTTGAAAAATTTGTGTTTAGCTTCGAATCTCATGGTCATGAATGAGTGGTCCAATTTTTCGAATGCACCTCGGATAATGGACCATAAAATGATGTTTTGGAATCAAGTTTTTTGATGGGTACAGTTCTTTGAAGAGTTGGTGATGTTCAATAATGAGGTGCTTCAAATACACAGTCATCCCTTCTGTGATGGAGTATGAAAACACAATGTTTATAATGTTTAGCAACAAGAGCAACAAGTGCCAGTGCAAATCATCCTCTGGTACCAGGTCACCAAATATCAAAGGTATGTTTGTGACCAAACACAGTGTTTGTGATGCATTTAACCCTAATCCATTTCCTGCACAGTCAAGGTTAATATGTGTTGGTTTGTTTTTCTTTTCCAAATAGCCATAATCAAAAGCATACAGCCTATTTAACAAGCTTTCTTTCGGGATTAAATGTTCAATCAAATACAGAAATAGTAATCTGACCTCATATTGACCAACCCCTTCCAAAATATCATGCATGATGTCAACAGCATAATTTTCGGCAACATTGAAATATTGCAATGTATTAAGTATGCTCTTTCTCTTGATGCCAAATGAAGAGGTTAATGTAGGGTCATCTACCAAACTAGTATAAAGTTGATCATTCAGAGCTGGTGATCTTAAAGTCACATGTGGGTCATCTTCTGAGAAAACTGACTGAGCTGAAGATTTATCAGTTAAGCAAAATCTACAGAAATAATTTGCACTAAATGACTCCACGAACCCAAGAATGCCATGTATACCCAAGTTATCGCCAGTAATTTGTGCAAGTGTACCACGTACAGAAACCTCAGAAAATGGAGCAGCAACCCCAGAAGTCTCTAATATTTTCAAGTCCTTTACTAAGGGTTGCAGTATTGCATCAATCCCGTATTTCTTAGCATCTTGTGCATGAAACAATGACACCAGATGAATGTTCATTAAGGCCGAATTAACCCTGGGGGGAAGATTTCGAAGGATGAAGTAAAGGCAGCCAACTTTATGTATACCTTTTTTTGAACCAAGAGGATTTGCACACTCAAAATCATCATAATATAACTGGATTTGGAGGGCAAATTTACTACTTGAAAACAAAGAGTGATTTTTGAAGTAGCTTCCATCACAGAAGTCCTCATATGTGTCACTCTGTGCACATGTTTGCATCATCTCACAAATATTTTCATTCTTGAAAATGAACTGGAGTGTTTTCAATATTGGAATGTATATGAACTTGTCATTAATTGGAACTTGCTCATAGTTTCCTGTTTTGTTATTCCTTCTGGAATCATACCTTACTCCTAGGCGCAGTTCAACAGGCTGTACTATATCCCATTTTTCCCTGAAATATTTCTTCCACTTGCTATCAGAATTCAGTTGGCTAAAAGGGTTGTCCATACTTTTAAATAACTCTTCTATGGCTGATCTGGAGGGGTTGTCAGCTGGGAGTAAGTACAACACTTGGTCCTGAATATTAGACTGCAAATCTCCTACAAATTCCTCTAAATTCTCAATGGTAGAAAGAACTACAGTATTTGGTACTCCAGTTCCCAAAAGTTTGGCTATAACAGAGGCACACATATCTTTGCTGTGAGTTGACACTGAAGGGCCTGCCTCAATAATTTGGGATGAAGTAGAGGGTGTTTCATCATTTAAGCACTGAGAACTATTGTGCTGTTGGATGTCATGGCTAGAAGAGATCTCAGGGGGCACACAAGTGTTAGAAGCATGTATGTTAATCAAGTGTCTTCTAAATCCAGAATAACTTGAAAATTGCAAGCAACATCCTACTTGACCACATTTTAGTCTCAAATTTTTCCCAGGGTACATCCCATGAATTAGTTTGAGGTGCCTGAACAAAAGTAAAGCTGTACCAAAGGTTGAAGCACAAAGGAAACATCTGAGCATTCTTGCTGGCTAAGTTAAAATTACTGCTTGTTCAACAGCTTTGCTCTGAGCTCTTTGACTCTTGGAGTTTCTTCTGTTGTACCTCTATCAATGTTGTAAAGAGTAGTTTGCAAAAATGTGTACAGACTCAACAGAGCATCATCATATTTCACGCTGAAAACAAAGTGGGACTTGAACAACTCATCAAACGCACCCAAGGATGTGCATGACTGACATGGAAGAAGCTTTCTGTCCAAGACTATGTAGAAGCTGGAAATCTGTGCTTTTGAAGTTCCTGAGGCCAGAAGATATGGCTGAGGGTTTCCTTCATTGGTCCTGAGGTGATCCTCCAGGCTCTGGCAGGACTGAAACACAAAGACAAACATCTACATATAAGTCATTAGTTTAAAATGACTTGAAATGTTGCATGAACCCTGTTTGGAATTAGATCGTACTGTCTTCACAAACCTTTTGGAATTTTACCAGATGATCTGTTGCCTCTCTGACACTGATCTTCTTTGGCCTCTTCCTTCCAGCTGGTTGTGGAGTGAGAAGATGCAGCAAGACAAGAAGAGAAGCCATGTCGCTGTCCCACTCTGCAGACAGTGTAAATAACATGATTAACTCAAGAATATTTGCCTTCACATTTTTCCCTTGTGGAGGACAAGGTTACCTGCTATTCATCTAAACTCTTAAACCTCACTGATCAGAGCGGACCTGTCATTACAAACTTGTGCAAAATGATACATTTAGTCATACCTTGTAGTAAAATGTTAATGTGTTATTTATATGTACTGTTAATAGTTGTGTATTATTAAAAAGGCAGAACAAAGGTGCAAGCTGTTGAGATTTTTTGACTGTTACAATACTACCTGGCTCATCTGCAGTGTCAGGTTTTTCATTCAGGGCAGATGTCAGCAGTTTTTTCAGGAGAGGTGTCTCTCTGAGGGCCCTGGCCTCTTGGATGACCTTGTCTTTAAAACCGGTCTCCCATTTTCCCAGGAACCTGGAAGCAGTCTCTGCTCCAAACATCAACAAGAAGTCTTGCAAAATCTATTACAAAACAATAAGGACTACCATTACAATCACTGGAAGTAAATCACATATTTTCACAAATGTTTGTTAAAATTCACATTTTTTGCCTACCAGTCCCTTCATGTCCAAGAAACGAGGAAATGTTTGAAGGATATCTGCTGATTGCTGTGGGTCATGGAGCATCTGTTGACGATATTGGAATGTCTCTTTCATCTTCTGGAAGACTAAGTCACGGTCAGTGGTGTGGTGAAGAAGAGACATGGCCTCCATACATTCATCTCCTGTTTGCTGGTCATCTATGGAGCAGAGTGTTCTTGATGATGTGGGACCTCCTTTTAGCTCCACTCTGTTATGGGATGTAGATGTGGTTCTGGACTGACGTTGCACAGTCTTGACACGCCACTCAAGAAAGCCTTTGTTGCTCTGAATGTCATAGAAATGTTCCTGAAAGTAAAACAGTACTTCTGGTTGGAGTGCAGACAATATAACGGCCCTGGTGCATTTATGCTGCTTAGACACAAAAGATCAACGAACCAAAATGTAACTGTCATCCTTATTTCAGACCATGATTACAATGCAAACTCACATATCCCTTTTTTGAGTATGGGTCCTTCAAAGATGGGAAGAGCGACACAATCCCAAGGGCATAAAACTCCTTTGTCGTCTTACTTACAAATCTCCTGCAAAAAGCATAAGTATTGTTTGTGATAAGATTATTGTCTTGTCTACAAATGTGAATTTTATGTCATTAACATCAAGAGTCTTACCCTTCCTTTTCACGCATGTGAGCCACAATGATGTTCACCATTAAACGCCGGGTGGAATCTTTCAAATTCCCGGTCTCTTCATACTGTTTGATCACCGTCATCCCTGCAGGCTTAGAAGTGAGAATTTGCTCCACTGCCTAGATACAAATGATATAAAATACAAAACAACAATTAACAACAAAATTAAGACATTAATTAAGCTGGGCTTTGAAGAAAGGCCAACAAGAACAAAGAATGGAGGTTATAAGATTACATTTTTTGCGCGGGTGCTGTCCATGCTGTCCATGACAGGCTGAATCATTTGAGATCCAGCATCACTTTGTGGACTGCTTAGACTGCTTGAGAGGGACAACGTATCTGTAAGACTTGTGCAGGAAGACCCTTCACCATCTTGCTGCAGTAGTGTAAAATCTGAGGACCACAAATAACAACATTAGGTTACAGGGCACATACAATCATAAATTAACAAACACAAAACTGCCATATACAGTAGGGTGCAAAGGAAGATCAAGCATGTTTTCATTCCAAAGGATCTCTTGACACCAAAGAACACTAAGGCTTAGTTTACTTAAATCACAACTTGCCCCATTAGATGAGAGAGCCATTTTGTATTTCATAATAAACTTTTACTATAAGCCTGCCTACCACAAGGTGTGAGTGTCACAAATTCCGTCAGGTTGGAGTAGTCTGCAAACTCTGTTGAGAGTGAGCAGTCAACTATGTTCTTGGATGATTCTGCAAGTAGGACGACTGAAATGCACATGATAGAGGAGAGTTAAAATACATTTTTTGATTACTCAGGATATTATCTGCAAGCTGCTGACATTTTTTTTTGACAAACATTATCACAAATCTTTAAAAGCTTTCCTGGAAAAAACAAACTAGGAAATGTTCAATACCCTTACCATCATCAGTAGAGATGACAAAACACATTGCTTCTGTTGCAAGTTCTGGAAAGACATCCTCATCCACCTCTATGCCCTGCTCATCGGCGACTTTCAGCACTTTATCTTCTGGTATGAGAAACTTCTGCTTCACTATAGCACAACATTCAACACGTTATTAAATTATTATTTCCCCTTTAATGACATCAGACAACACATAGGTACATCACCTACCTGCATTGATAAAGTCTGAGAAGCTGACCTCTTCCAGTTTCACATATTTCTTTGTCCTTTCATGTTGTACCTTCAACAACATCTTGACCACTGGAGGGAAAAATAATAATTTTACCACTAATAAAAGCAACATGTGGACTGTCACTCTAACAAAAGAGTCTTTGTGGTAGCTGTTATTCAATCTATAGCATGTTTAGCATAATATTCAGTGGTCATAGTCATGTCTTTACAATAAAAATGATTGACAGACAGCCTCTAAGCTATAAGAGTCGCCGTCAAACTCTAACACGTTCACTGGCATGTCGCCGTCAAACTCTAACACGTTCACTGGCATTCAGAAAGACTCAGTTTCACTCACTGACAGATAACATCACAATACGTGACAGTAAAGAACAGTTTCAAACAACACTAACGTTACTTGTTAGCGAGGGAAAGTTAGGTTAGTTAGGTTTAGCAACTAAGGCGACTGTGTTTCCGCCATTAACGTAGGCTACGTTAAATGGATACAGCCTTCAAGTGAGACAGACAGTCAGTGCAAGCTGTCCGACTGTTCTCTTAAGCAAAATGCTAGATAAATAACGTTAAAGCCTTACCGTGTCGTAATTCCCTCACAGGTCCCCTTCTCGCGTCCGTTACGTCCTAGCCCTGCCGGGTAAACTAAGGAAACAACAAAGTTAGCATTACCGTTCAGTAGAATTCTATACGTTGATACAAGAAACAGAGTAGGCTAATGTTAACTTAGATACACAAAGACATATCAGTAATGACGATATGATGTTAATTCCATGCGCGCGAAGTGCAAAGCATGGTATGACAAGTTTTGGGCTAACTAAAAAAAAAGTTCGGGTCTAACTTCAGCAGCTAGCTAGCTAGCTAGCGAGTTTGGCTTCGCAAAATTCAGTCTTCGACAAAACATAAAAATGTGCCGTTATATGCTGATAGAAGTCTAATATAACGTTAGTTTGAGGAGTAAAATGGCACTTTTACCTGCCTCACGAGTCCCAACTGGTTCGGGGCAAACTTCAGCAGCTAGCTGCTAGCAAGTTTGGCCATCACTGTCTGACAAAATATACAAAAGTACCGTTATTATACGTCCTATTGACGTCTTAAAGTCCTTAACAGCCTAATATAACATTAGAAGTAAAAGTATAGTAACATTAGAATTAGAAGTAAGAAGTAAAATCACACTTTTACCTGGCTCGAGGGAGAAGTCCAAGTGAAAACTGCTGAGAGGAGCGCGGTGACAAAGCTGTTAACTCAGGTGTAGTGTTCAATCAGGCTCCTCGACACCCAATAAATAAACACCGAAATATTACACCACCAAAGAGTTACCCTGAATACAAGCTGTAGTTAAATGTAGAGAATAAACTCCCAAAATCTAACACTTTAATACTTTTTTGTTTGACTCCAGATTTTCGAACTCCAGAAATTTGCTGTGTGAGAACAGTCTCACAGTCGCTTCTACGCTATGTCACATCTATGAAACTCCCGCCCTGCGTCCTGATTGGCTCTACGATACAATCTCGTGCTGAAATCACTCTCAATGGAAGAGGTCCCAGATGGATGTGAGTGAAGCTAGGCGGAGCTTAGAGGAACAAAATTCATCTGGCGAGAGTCAGGTTACTTCTCAATTGCCATTTTCCCTCACATCTGAAGCAGTATCAGACATTGAGCTGTAATCTGACTGAGCAGAATGCACTACTGTCAGAATAATTTTGATGTTAACCTGTGATGGGGAACAAAAGTTCATGCACTATGAGATATGACAGAAAGTGAGAGGGAAGGAGGGAGAGGGACAGGACCAGATCAACACAAAAATGCTCTCTCTCTCTCCCTCACACACACTCACTCCCTCTCTCTCTCTCTCTCTCCCTCACACACACTCACTCACTCTGTCTCTCTCTCTTCCTCACACACACTCACTCACTCTCTCTCTCTCTCTCCTTCTCTCTCTGTACAGAGATTTCAAGGCATTACAACAAACTGTACAGTTTGCCATATGCTGATAGGCTTCCATATCTGTATATCATCACATAATGATACACTAAACAGCTCAGTCCCACTGTCACTAATTTAAAGAACACTACTGCTTCAAAGACACCACACTTATAACAGATGAGTCGATTATATCCTTCTTCTCTCTTGGAAGATGTTTTAGATATCAAAACTGCAGCCCATATAAGGGTGTTTCTTTAATAAACATGCTGTCAGAACCTGTGAAAATATCTCTCAACGTGTTAGTTATCAAGCGTGCGCACTATCTCCTGCCAAAATGTTGATTAGACAAAACACACTGATGTGAACCTTCTGGTATTTTTTATAAGATACAGTTTCTCAGTCAGACAGGCATTTAGAATATTTAGAGTATTTCAGAACTCCCTAAGACCCAGTGACTAGTAACCAATTAGACTTTGAGTGCCTCCTAAAAATGTTTCCAATCTCCATTGTAACAAAGGGAGAGAGTGTTCAAAATGCTCGTCTCTGTGATCTATTGTTACTGTTTGCTTTGGAGAAGTGCGTCCAACCTAGACTATGTCTGTATTGGAGGCTGCATTAACCTGGGCATCTCAAAGCTGCCCAGGAGTGCCTGCTGATGACTGGGCAGCTAAAGATGCAGTCAGTGGTGCATTGGGCAGAGCCTGATTTATGGGGGATGATTTATGCACACGAGTTTCAGGGGAGCTCATTTTCCTTCTGCCTTAAACTAAGTGAGGTGTTCATATCAACCCCCCCCCCCCCCCCCCCCCCCCCCACACACACACACACACATACACACACACACATGTCCTGCAGGGATTGGGTAGCCCCTAACAAGCATAAACACAAACATACAAAAACATATACAAGCTCTCTCTCATATAGCCTACACACACACACACACACACACACACACACACACACACACACACACACAAGCACAGACAGCCTTGGAGCTAAGAGGATGAGGTGAGATGAGGAGGAGGAGGAGGAGGAGTAAGAGTAAGAGGAGGAGCAGGGTGATAACTCTCATCTATTATTCCTCTTTTCGTTCTCCGAGCATTTACTCAGCCAGCAGCAGGTCTGAACGGCAGAGGACCCCCAGAGAGGGGAGCCGTTCTCACTCACCGATACACGCCTCGGAGCGGCCTACCCCCCAGTGTATACTCAACACACACCCGGGATGAAGAGAACATGATCAGTGTGTGTGTGTGTGTGTGTGTGTGTGTGTGTGTGTGTGTGTGTGCGTGCGTGTGTGTGTGTGTGTGTGTGTGTGTTTGTGCATGTGTGCGTGTGTGTGTGTGTGTGTGTGTGTGTGTGTTTGTGCATGTGTGCGTGTGTGTGTGTGTGTGTGTGTGTGTGTGTATGTGTGTGTGTACTCCACCCACCACAGACTACAGCAAATTACAGAGTGTTTTCATGTGCAAAAGTCAGTAAATAATCTGCAAATAAAACAATAGAATAAATGCAACAAAGAAAAATATAATATGTTTTTCATAATTATAATAGTTAGTACTGTCGTCAATATACTGGATATATCAATATCCAGTCTTTGGAGATAATGAAAAGTTAGTGTTAGCACAGTGTAGTTCTCTCTGATAGCAATAATGAACAGATATTTTGTTTGTGCTTTCCTTGCCTAGCAGTGTTGGTAGTTTTAATTTGCTGAGCTCTGTTTACGATTGCTATCTCCACAAATAAATCAAATGACTCACCAGAGTCTCCACAAGATGTATTTTCTTTATCATTTAGAGATGAATTATGAGTGTATGGAGCCAATTCTGTCTCTGGTTTGGGGTTTGAGCATCAGAGCCTTCCATTCTGGGCAGCATGCACTCTATTGCAGATTAGTGGAGATGACATCATAGTCAGTTTTAGATTCGTCAACCGCGCTCTGACACTTGTCTTTTGTAGGAGAGCCAAATGACTGTCTTCTTCGACATGGGAAAAGGCCTGGGCATGCACACACGCACGCGCACACACACACACACACACACACAGACAGTCAGAGACACAAATACACAAATAAACACACACACACACACACAAGCACACACATACACACACACACACATACATACACACATACATACATGCATACACAAAAGCTAAATACAAACAAAATAAGTATATATACTCTTTTGATCCTGTGAGGGAAATTTGGTCTAGGCATTTATCCCAATCCGTGAATTAGTGAAACACACTCAGCACACACACAGTGAGGTGAAGCACACACTAATCCCGGCGCAGTGAGCTGCCTGCATCAACAGCGGCGCCTGGGGAGCAGTGAGGGGTTAGGTGCCTTGCTCAAGGGCACTTCAGCCGTGCCTACTAGTCGGGGTTCGAACCGGCAACCCTCCAGTTACAAATGAGGCCCCAATGAGGTTGGGCTGAAATGAAGTTAACTGATGACAACATTAAAAGGAATCAAACGTTTAGCGATCATGAAATAATACAATACATGATAAAATGTCAACAAGCAGGAAAATAATCAAGAGCAGTAGTTCTACTCAAACTTGTACACGTAGGCTATGGAAGATTGGCCAAATCTAGCAAGTAGGAATGTTTGAGTGGATGGCGTGAAAGTGAAAGTACAGTAAGACATTCGAAAGGCAAACAAAAGGGGCAGCCATGGCTTACTGGTTAGGGCTTCAGCCTTGAAACCAAAGGGTCGTCAGTTCGGTCCCTGACCAATAGGAAAAATGTGAGCGGGGGAAGTGGTTGGGCACTGCTCTCCCATGCCCACATCCACGGCTGAAGTGCCCTTGAGCAACGCACCTAACCCCTCACTGCTCCCGAGTGCCTTGCTCACTGCTCTGGGTTAGTGTGTGCTTCATCTCACTGTGTGTTCACTAATTCACAGATGGGATAAATGCAGAGACCAAATTCCTTCTATGCAAGTATACTTGGCCTATATAAACATGATTTACATTTACTAAAACCCACAATTGCTCTCGCAAAATGCCTCAAATCTCCAGCAAAATGACGCAAACATGGCATCACATTATAAACACGTTTGTCATGTGACATTTTGGATACATCGTGTACACACTGTTCAAAACCTAAAGCTCTTTGGTCTTTCATGGGCTTCTATGTATACTTCCGTACAAGCGTGATAGTTATCTACAGAGAGAAGTTGAAATATACAGTAAACGATATTGAAACCAAAAATAGTGATTTTGTCCCCAAATAGTTTGCTGTTATGAATACAGTATTACAGTTTTTTGCAGCTGTAATTTTTAAACTCTGACTATTTTCCAAAACTCTACACACAAAACCCAATTGCTCACACAAAATGCAAAATGTCTCATATCTCCATCAAAATGACAGAAAACATTCAAAATGTCAGAAACACATCTCTAAAACAAACACTTGCCTCACATTATAAGGACATCATACAGAGAGAAGTTGAAATACACAGTAAACATTCAAGCAATATCGAAAGCAAATTGGAAAAAATGGGCCCAATTTTCAAAATTGTGCTTAAGCAATTGAAAAAAAAAAACTGTAAAAGAATGCCATTCTCCACACTAAAGAATCCATCTGATTTTATTCAGTCATTTTTTTCGTCTACTATGTTTTTTTATTTCTGAATAAAAAACAAAGTAGACTCAGCTTTGCTTGTGACTGCCAAAAAAGGACAGTAAAATAACTGAGGGGGGACGAAGGGGAACTCACACAGAGCTCATTGTTGCAGCGTCCGACAGAGAACATTTTGTAAAACAGTTCTGTGATTCTGTAAATCGTGATTCTGTCTTTTCAGCCAAGTGAAAGGCCACACACGAACACGGACGTAGTTGTTTGCGCAGCGGACGAGTCCATAGAGGTGGCATTGTGGCTTTAACCCTCCAGACTCCCCCGCCAGTGTGTGCTTATTGCAGACATGATTAAAAGACAACTGGGTCATTTAGGAGGGCCCTTGGGAAGAGTTTACAGAGCCAGGGTCCCTCTCTGTGCCAGAGCCCAACAACATCAACTTACCACATTCATACATATTTGTTATTCCATTATCCAGTCGTCTCCTACAGTTGTGCCTCTGGATAGGGTTTTTAAAGGGCATTTTAAAGGGCAGCGGTTTACCATAAGTATGCCTGGCACTCTGAGCAACGCCTTCCTTTTCCAGGCACCATGTGAGGGGAAGGGGACAGAAATCTCCCATAGGAACATAGGCCACTAACCAGCACGACGTCTTTGAGTTAACCACTTCTGCATTTCCTGAAAGAATTGTTTAAAAAGTACCATAGTCATAGTACCATATATAATGATAGAGAGACTCTCTCTACAGACTCCACGGTTATCATAGTGGTTGTACAATGGTGTCTTCTGAATATGTCGATTGTGGATAGGACCTGTTTCTGATGCACTTTAAGGGTATGATTTTAAAAACAACATTGAGACACTTTGATTTTCAGACTGTCACTCTATCACCACAGACTAGTCCAGACCTGGATGTGCATAAATGTCCAAAATGAGTCCATTTTTTTTCTATAAAATAGTCCAGTTTATCAGTTTCAACATTGAATGTATTGTCCATTTTCTTTTTGCAGATTATCACATCATATCTTATTTACATTTTATTTTATATACAGACACAACACTTTTTTAGAAATGGATTTAAATGCAAATCTATAGTGTGTACACACATATAGTATATATACAAATGTAAATAGAAATGTTTACTCTACAGTCAGACCTGAGCATACACTCTCAGTTTATGGCATTAGCAAATACTTATGATGTACAGCAACTGAGTAGTTGACCGATCTTCTGCGTCTGTCCAGTTTATGGAGGCTAGTTGTAGAGGCCCAGCCGTGGTGCAGCTGAGCCGCCCATGGGTTCAGGGGGTCAGAAGGCCTGCAGGCTGGCCTGGGGCCATAGCTGCTGACCAGCTCTTTAATGGGCTTTCTGGTCATTAGTGCAACCCAGACACCTGTGCACAGATCTAAGCAACTGAGATGCATGGTCTTCTTCTAATCATGTTCGCTCTTGTGCTCTCTGTTTTGTTTGTTTCTTTATGTTTTTATTTTTTATTTTTTGTTAGCTCCTGTTACTTTCATTTCATTCACAAGGCATATCATTCTCCTCATCTCCATGTGTGTGACACATCTGGTCTTGGGTGTTCTGTTATTTCACAAATGTATTCTGTTATTTCATGTAGCATTGTGCTATCTTGTTACAAATCAAACATATATAGTGAACCTGTAGGACATATTTTCCATTCCTTTTCATTTTGATAAAAAAAAAAACTTTTCTCCTTCATTTTGGCTTGTTTGTTTCTCTTTTCTGAAGAACACCTGCCACATTCTTTTTCTTTTTTTTATCAACAATCAAAAGAATACCCCCAGCTTTTCCCCTGCCATCTCAAAAGTTCTACACTCAGAAATTGGTGGAAGAGCTGAAGAAATACTTAGACTTTGTTTGAAATTGGGCCTTGTTTGGTGACTGCATCTAGTCTACTTCTCCTTAATCTCTCCACTCCTCCTCATATCTCCAAAACAATGCTGCATGCACACCTTGCAGCCATATCATGCACTCCCTGAGAAATTGTGGAATTTGTGCAGTTTGAAGCAGAACTGGCTGCGCAGAAATAAAACCCGCTTCAGCCATGGAGATCACAGGACAACCAAATTGGCACCAAAGTGTGCCGTTGAAGCACAGAGGAAATCAGCACAATATGTATCTTCCCCGAGTCTGCCAATTCATGATTGAGGTCCTATTCTCTGTAATTGAAAGCTCACATTGTAAACAGCAGATCTAAGGGGCCTTAGAAATATAGTTTGTTTCCTTTCCACTTTTTTTGGACGAACAGACCCGAATAATTTACAGCATAAGTGATATTCTTTCTTTCTGTCTATCTTTCAATCCTTCTTCCTTTCTTTATTACCTATTGTAAAACAAAGTTTCTGTTCATACTAAACACCACCATGCTTTGTTCGATCCAATCGAATCAAATATAGGCCTACAACATGCAGTATTTGAGCGCAATATAAAGCAGGCCTTGTTGTCTGATCCTTATTAAAGGTGAATAGAGCAGAACAGTAGAGGCTGTGATGGAAAGGATAGGCTATGTCAATAAGGAAATGTCAGCGTGCTGTAAATATAGACATGGTTTTATTCCTTCATTTTGTCAGAACCAATTTGTCATGTTATTCTCCTTTCAAAAGGTTGTGTGACATTACACATCACAGCATTATTAGATGTTCAAACACATGTATCAATGTGTACCATACTTAAAGGCCTACTGGTGTATGTGTTAGAATGATATCTATGTTGATAAAGATCCATTTAACATCCATCTAAGCAATCAATCACTACTGAAATAACTACAGCTTCAGCTATTATGGTAGTAAAGGTATTATCTATATGTGTATGTTGTGGCATATCAGAATCATAGCCCCATAGTGACTATAAGGAATCAATCTGATCCTGGTGATATCTCTATGAATTTTGCTTTTGCTGATTGCGTTTATTTTCAAAACATATGCTGGCTAATGATGCATTGACCTTCAACAGCATGACCAGTGCCAAGACTGTAAATGTATAAATTAACCACTAATGGCTTTCCCCCTCAGTAAACAAGGAGTGTATGTCCTTGCTAAAATTGCACAGCATGTGCCAAAGTAGGCAAGCAACAATATGAACTCCTTACCTCCCAAAACTGACACCAGCAAACACCACTGTCAACACTGATGTGATTGTGTTTGCAACACAGTATTGCCCCATCCACGAGGTATTAACAAAGGGCTCTCGTTATCCTGATTCTGACATGTATTCCTTACTCACTGCTGGGTAGTACTGTATGTTCAACTGTGTGAGATTTTATATTTCATGTTGAACTTTGTACAGCTGTGTTGCTTTCTGAAACTCTGGCACTATTCTAAATGAGAACTTTTCGCTCAATATCTTTTTTTTTTTATTCTGGGGCTTAAATAAAAAGCTTGATTGATTGACTTCACTACTCCTGACTGTATACTGACTCTAGTGTGAACCCTTCGTTGACCTGCCTGCATGTCACCTGTGAGTGCTGGCTTAAAAAGCTGTGCCTCTACCCGTAGACTGCCTTGTCAGGTCCAAGAGCTGCTAGATCAGCCCGCGCCCCCAATCTGTCGCGGTGAGTTCTCAATCACAGATGTCATGCCATGTCACCAAGAGCTGCCATCCTACTCCACACTTGTCAGTTTACCCCAGAGCTGAATTAATATTCAATTCCAAGTCATCAAACTGGTCTGGGAATTCTACAGAGTGAATATGGAGCAGATGTCAATGGTTGTGTGTGTACGGTAAGGCCAAAGGTTGCACTCTCAATAAAGAAGCTCACCAATTCACATTTATTCCGTATAGAAAGCTCTTGGCAATGATCGTGATCATATTACATGATATGCATCCCATGACTGTGCACATGCATACAGATCGTAAACATAAAGTATATCATCAGAGAGAGAGAGAGAGAGAGAGAGAGAGAGAGAGAGAGAGAGAGAGAGAGAGAGAGAGAGAGAGAGATTTTGTGAGACAGAAGGGTAGATGCACAAAATCATAAGCTCCTAATTCTTCACCATGAGCGCTTTCAAACATGGCATGATATGTATGAACAGACCACACATTGATACAAGTGCATTCTGCCCATCACAAGAGCACTGCGTGGCCAGCTGGGCCTTTCTCATGTATGCATGTTTGTTCGTGGGAAGGTTGAGGGAAAAGGGGGAGGTTGGTGTAAAGTCAGGGGGAGAGAAGCATTAACGGTGGTAGATTAGGTATTCCAGAGTTTATATATGGGTGGCAGCACATGCCTTTTGCTCATTACTCGTAAAAAAATCAGGTGAAATCCAGACTGTGGTTAAAAGTGTGAATAGTAGGAACTTTCATAAAAAAAATATAATCAGTATTCAAAGCACCAGTTTTGCTTATTTGTACAATGTCAAAGCCAATCTGTTTTGCAAATTGCAATCTACTTTTGTTTGCCATTTTAATATCTTAATTTCACTTTTTTACATCATCCATGTCCCTATAGCCTATGCCTCCTTTGCGAGTCCTTCGCAGAGTAAATAGCATCAGTGTTGTTGCATCTGCCTCGGAGTGTAGGACGTGTGTAGGGGGACGTCCTGAAATCCCTTTATGTATGTTATTATGGAGGCATTGTTCTCTGATGTTTGCTAAAGCAAGCAATGTGCTGCATTCTACTGCTGTGATTCGCTCATCAAGACTCTACTGAATTAGCACAGCAAAGAGAGACAAAGACCACCACTCTAAGTGTTAATGGCTTTTTAACAAGCTGCTAAACTCATTTACCCTTTGACCTCCCAGCAATTATAAGGCCCCTAGAAATCAATTGCTATCGTATTCCTTTTGCAAATGAATTGGCCTTGTCAAATGACATATTCACATATGGAGACCAGACCGGAGGGTAAATGTATAGTTCTGAGGCACGCTGTGAACAATAAGAGTGTGTTTTTCCCTGTGATCACCAGTATGGTCAGTGTTACAGAGAGACAGATCAGTGGCCATGTGTGTGTGTGTGTGTGTGTGTGTGTATGGGGTGGGGGGTTAAATACAGTGTCACATTAGGGGGGACAAAAATGAGGTGTACTGGCAAGGTTTCATTTGTGCTGAAGCGCAATCCGGGACCTCCCAGATTTGGACCACATACACACACACAGACACACACAAAGTTCTACCTATCTACAATAATCTACTATTGTATCTGTACCTATCTATTAATATTGGCACATAATATACGATATGAGATCCATATTTTTCAATCCTGCTGTAACCTTTTAGTGCTAACTACCAAGTTTTTTTTTTTTTTATTTGAGTGTGATGAGTGAGTCATTTCTACTTTACATAAAAAGCAATGCTCAGTAGTAAAACACTGTCATTGAAATAATTATTGTAATTGTGCGGTGATGACTATAACATTTTTTTGACAATACTTTCTATAGCGCTCATATGAATGAGGTGGCTGGCTGGCTGGCTGGCTATTTTCACTGCAACTGGATATGCATAGAAACACAGACCTGCATTAGTTTAAGAAGACCTGATCCATTATCCTTTACTTTCCAATGAGAGTGCGAGCCTCAGACAGTAATGATCTGCCTGGTTGACTTGGCCCTCCTCTGGCACCAGTTCTGAGCCAGAACCAGGCCAGATCCCATGCAGGTTCAATCTGGCTTTGGTACCCACGCAGCCAAAAATTGCCATAGAGAGGAAATATTTAAAGCTCCTGTCTGTTTTTCTATTCAATTATGTTTGTGCATGTCCATTTTCCATGGCCAGACTTGGAGAGTGTGTGTGTGTGTGTGTGGGGGGGGGGGGGGCAAAAAATCAATAGAGCCGCTCGAGAAATTCTATGAAAGCCATTTGGGGAAACTCGATCATCTGTCCAGGATCCTCTGCTCTGCCATGCTTTGCTCTGAGGTGAAAGCTTAAAATCTGTAGCAGCCATCCATCATGCTATGCACCACCTCTGATGTTCAAGCACAAAGGCAGAAAATAAATAAATAAATAAATAAATAAAGGTAGAAAAAAGATAAGAGGAAAAAATAGCAGGCAAATAATGGAAACCTTTTATCATCAATATCCATTTGTCCCTGCTGTCACTCGTTTCCAGCAGCCTTCCTCCAAAATTGTGCATTAGCAAATTGATAGGCTAATACCAAATAAAACATCACCTTGAAACCGAACGTCCGCATCCGTCTTCATTTAGCCGGCGGGCCTTTGACTGCCCTCTCCCGCCGTGATTCTCCTCTTTGTTGTAAAGATAAACACATGGGGGCATAATGCATGGTCAGCGCACTCGCCACAAGGCATCTCTATGTGGAGCCCAAGGTTGAACACTGGCATGGCTCAGCAGTGATCATTTGTTTCCCCTCTGCGTAGTAGGCTCCACTTTATCATGGAATCATTTATCTCAGATAATTTGGAGACATGCTGTCTAAAAGCTTTATGGTCTATGGAAAAAAGCAGTTGAACTTAATACATTACATTACAATACGGTAATAGGTGAACAAATTGCTTGAATAGATGGGCCTGGAGTTAGGACTGATTAGATGAGAACTAAGTAATTGTCCTGGTTTATAATACAGCGTGTCAGCACCTACATGCAGACACAGAAACACACAGAATAACACACTCTCTCTTTTATTCACACACACACACACACAGAAACACACACACTGAATATAATCAAACATGAAAAAAGACACATGTACAGCATCCCTCCCTCTGTAAGGTTGCTGGACTCAGAGCTGCTATATGGCTCCACAAAGGCAAGGCAGAATGTAGATGCTGGGATACGGTCTGAATACAACAGCCCAGCTGACAACTGACGACTGACCTTATCAGCTCACCGCACGCCGCCACTAATTGGGCACAGTAGGCGGCTTGGCATCTGCTGGGAGCATGCTCAGTATGGCAGTGGTGAAGACGACTGGACCGAGGAGCGCTCAGACCAAAAAGAGTTGCATTTCAGTACTGCACGTAACCCAGCATTCTTTGCTGGTGTCAAAGGGATGCTGACATTTCCAACGTCATTGGTCAGATTTGGTGCTATTCATTAGTCTCATAATGGCGTCTTTCTCAGGCCTACCGCTGTTTTCTGCACAGTACAGAGTCCTGAGCTAAAGGTTCTCTGATGGAGAATGAAACATAATTGAATTACTTCTGAGTGTCACAATGGAACTACCAAGTTCCCAAGGACAGAGTTTAGTGTGATTTGTTTTGCAGGGATTAAGGGGAAAAAACTGCTCTTGGCCCAGAACTGAAGGAATATCAACAATCATACAGCCGCCCTTGGGTTTACCTAAGAAATAGAGTGAGATGGAGAGAGAGAGAGAGAGAAAGAGAAAGGGAGAAGGAGAGAGAAAGTGAGGAATACAGTACAGCCAGGCATTAGAGAGAAAAGAAGTAAGAGAAAGACAGTCAGATAGATAGAGAGAGAGGAGGTGAAACAGACAGAGAAAGAGAGAGAAGAAGTGAAGAAGTGAGAGAGAGGCAGGCACACAGACAAAGTGATGTATCAAAGCAGACAGTGTGCAGCCGCATGTGAGATGAAATTTGAACAGGGATCATCATACAGTTAGCAGTCCTGTCGACTGCTCATTGCACTCTGACACAGCCACACACAAACACACACAACAAATACCTGTATTCACCCACATACAGTGTGACCGGAAAGTTTTCAGACCCTTTCAAGTTTTCCACTTTTTTTTTTCTCGTCTACACACTACACACAATACTCCAACACTCCACAAAAAGCAGGTGTTTGGAGTTTTTAGTAAATTTATAAAAAAAACAAAGACTGAAATATTCCATTTACATAAGTACAGTATTCAGACCCTGTGTTATGACACTTGCAATTGAGCCCTGGTGCATCCTACTTCTATCCTTCTATCCTTGGTCCTTGAGATGCTTCTACAACTTGATTGGAGTCCACCTGTGCCTAAATTAATTCACTGGACATTATTAGGAGAGGCACACATCTCTTTATATAAGGTCTCACAGTTCATGGTGGATGTCAGAGTGAAAACCAAGCCACAACGTTGAGATAATTGTCCGCAGACCTGCGAGACAGGGTTGTGTGAAGACACAGATCTGAGGAAGGATACAAGAACATTTCTGCAGCATTGAAAGTGTCCAAGATCATGGTAGCCTCCATCATTCTCAAATGGAAAAGTTTGGAACAACCAACAGTCTTCCTAGGGCAGCCGTGGCCCACTGGTTGGCACTCTGGTCTTGTAACCGGAGGGTTGCCGGTTCGAGCCCCGGTCAGTGGGCCGCAGCTGAAGTGCCCTTGAGCAAGACACCTAACCCCTCACTGCTCCCCGAGCGCCGCCATTGTAGCAGGCAGGGATTAGTGTGTGCTTCACCTCACTGTGTGTTCACTGTGTGCTGATTGTGTTTCACTAATTCACCGATTGGGTTAAATGCAGAGACCAAATTTCCCTCACCCTCTATATATACTTATATACTTATACTTATACTTAGATCTGGCCACTCAGCCAAACTGAACTAGATGTACAGCAGAGCGGTACAAAATATGACCGCCGCCCAGTCCAGCACATTTTTTCCACAAAAATAAGTCACGCTGAAAGGCATATATGATTCTAACTGTCTCACTGAATTGCATTATGCATACTCAATTCTCACTGGTATCTGCTAGACAACAAGTATCAAAACATGATTAGTTCATAGATTTCACATGTAAAATACATTTTATACAACCCCACCCCCATCTTGCCTGTTCATATTGCCTGTGTATGTGCCTGTGTTTGTGCATGTGCATGCATGCGTATGCCACGTGTGTGAATATTTTGGTTGTTTAGGAATTATTTTGCTGTGCTTTATTTATGTGCTGTGTCAAATTCACCCGTGTGTTCTTGTGGGCTGTGTATTACCCCTCCCTGGTGCTCCCAATGTTGACTGATAATGAGGGATAATGGACCCTTAACTTTCCGCCAATCCTGGCGGGTGGCTGGTTAAATGAGATTTGGGACAGGTGTGTTGGGGGAGGGTGCTTTCCTACTTTATCCCCTGACCAGGGATGCTTGACAGGAGACGACCGCATCGAGTTGATGGATGTAGCAGGGTGATTCTCCAGCTGTGGTCCAAAAAGTACCATAGTTGGAGAGTCACCCAGCACCAACAGCGGCAGAGAAACTCAAGGGTAACAGCATCGTTCCCTTCACGTTGATCCTGGATGAGAGGCCGCGATCGGAATATCCGGCTGCTGTACTAGAGAGTCGAGCGTTCGTCACATCTCCGGGCCACAGACTATGTCTGTGCCCGGTCTAGGCGGCTGGGACCTCTACCGACGGAGGACGAATCATACGGAAGGACGGTAGGCTACCCTGCTGTTCCGCTTGCCGCCTGCTCTGCTAGCTGCTAGCTACTCCGTTGGGGGACGGAACTCCTGCTTGCTCTACTGGCCGCCTGCTTGCCTACTCCGTTGGGGGACGGAACTCCTGCTTGCTCTGCTTGCCTCTTACTACTGCTCCTGCTGTTGTATCTGTTGCTGCCACACTACACTCATTGTTGGTGGGTGTTTGGACTTTGGCCGCTAGCTCGTAGCTGCTAGCCGTGGTCAACCTGACCGTCAGCTGTTTGGGAAGCGGGATCGTTTGCTCTGCGCTTCACTGTGCTGGTGTGGTGGCTGGAAGGAGTACAGCGCTCTTAGTGGCTAGATGCGGTATTGACTCTGGATTGCTTTTACGTGAAGACTGTTTTAGGAATTTGTGACGGCCATTACATGAATTGTACTAAATCCACTTGTGCTGTTTTAATATTTTCTGCCTAGAACATAACTGATTAATAAATTGAACAAAATATTAAGAATAAATCCTTTGTCTTGGTATCATTTGCCTGTTCACCACATTCCCTGCTGCCTATTAAATTGTTTGCCTGGTCACAGGTAAACCAAGCTGATAGACCCACGTGACCCGTACATATGTCTACTGTGTGAGTATGTGTCATACATATGATTACTGTGAATGTATGTGTGTGCATGTGTATCTGTTTATGCACATGTGTGCATATGGAATGGGTTAACATGACTCCTGGAGGCAAACATACGGAAAAAAATGGTCATCCTAGGCCCTACGATTCTCAAGATATTCACAGAAAACTGTGTCTGCCCTACCCTCCTTTCGGGGGGTCCAGTCCAGCGGGGGGGCTACAGATCAAAACGAAAAACGATAGTTCCATGCTATCCATGTGGGGTTACATGCCCACCAAGTTTCGTGTACCTTTCAGTGTCCCGGGAATCCTTGACGGAAATTTGGACATGTGAAAAAAAAAAAAAAATCTGACTAAACCTATATGACCGCCGCTTCGCTGCACGGCGGTCATAATAATCAGGGACGAAGGGCCTTGGGCAGGTGTAAGGATCCTGTCTTGTCTTGTTTTCCCGGTCTAGTGTTTTTCCCATCATGTCCGCTCCTCTTGTGTCTTCCTGGTTGCTTTGTTTACTTCCTCTGTCTTGTGCCATGTGCTCCTTTGTTTGTTTGCCATGTGTCTCTGTTCCATGTGTCTCCGCCCCTCACCTAATCCTTGTTAGTTTAGTTTAATTATGGTTTTCACCTGTCTTGTTCCTTGTTCACCTGTGCCCTGTTAACCCCTGTGTATTTAAACCCTCTGTCTCCCCTCAGTCCCCGGTCGGTCATTGATGTTGTTATACGTGGTTGCTGTTAAAGATTCCTGATATTAAAGATTCCTGTTTGCCTCGATCTCGCCTTGCCTCAACTTGCCCTGCGCCTCGGTCCAGCTCTCCCCTTACAGCTACCGTGACAGCAGGTAACCAAGGACCCAATATTCACTATTAATGAGATCCAGAGTTCCAGATGTTTGTCCTTCATTATGCTTCTCTCATCTTCTCAAAGGAACTCTGGATTTCATTTATAGTGACCATTGGGTCCTTGGTTACATGTATGACCAAGGCCCTTCGTCCCGGATTACTCAGTTTAGCTGAGTGGCCATTTCTAGGAACCTGAAAGGGTTTAAAAAAAAAAAAACCTTGAAAGGGTCCATCTAAACATTTAAAATAGGAAATGCTTTCTGCAAGGCAATGCTTGAAGGAGTTTTCATCTTATTAAGACCTTCACAGAGCTCCGCCTTTGAGATTGTATAAAAGGATAATTACCATTTAAATGTGAATTCAGAGGAATGATATTTGTTTGACTTTGTGTTATTGTACTTTAATTTCAGAGTGAATTTTAATGGCAATAATATGGTGTGCCAAAAGATGATTGAATATGCAATAAATGAAACTCCAACTCATTTAGAAATAGGCCTTATTATTGTCAAAGAACATATAGCTTGCATCCCATAAGTAAATAACCTAATCAAAACTAAAACACCTAAGCCATCCTATAGAAGCACTAAAATGGTATTTTATTTATTTATTATCAGTGAGAGTGAAATCAACATCACATAAATGCTTCACTAATCATAAGCAGACTTGATTGATAGGAGGCGGACACTGAGGAGCGTGGTGAGTGGCTCGTCCATGTTCACCACTTCACTCCTGGCTGGCCCACAGTATTGTGCGCGTGTCTATGACAGATAAACAAATGAGGGCGAACTGTGTTTATCACCAGCGCAGCTCGTTTGACAGTGATTACTCAGCGAGGGACGTCCACCCTGCTCGGCAGGTAAAATACGAGCGCAGATGGACCACAGGGTCAAATGCTGGCTCACGTTTCCTGCCCACATAATCAAATCTGACAAGCTACTTCCCGCTAGACAGGCAGGGGCGGGGAAGGATCCAGAAAAAAAACTAAAAGTGTGTCTACTCAAAATAATATCAAAGCCTTATTGTATTGATTTTTTTAAAGCTCCTTGTGTTTTTAAAGGGATCCAACTTCCTGAACTGAACTCAGAGGTTTGTCACTGGTATTCCTGACAATATTGAGAATAAAAACATAATAAAACAGTGCAACAATTATTTTGGGTAATTTACTTTTGTATGCCGTCAGATTTCCCAGTGGACTCATTTCCCAGTGGACACATTTCATGTGGTGACAGACTTTTTTTCAGCAACAAAATGGATTTTAAAAGCAAAAAACAACTCTTCATAAATAGTTAAATACAGAACTCTCACTACAGTAAATTATGTGA
>NW_027468663.1:29475618-29510618 GCF_046254945.1 Alosa pseudoharengus
GAATACTGCAGTGCTTCTTCCGCAGTCAGATGATATGGGACGAGACACCACAGACGAGGGGGGGGGGGGTCCAGATCCCCTGAGATAGACTAAGAAAGTCACCTACGCAGGTCTGATTATATTCTTTTTTTTAATCTTCTATTACAGACACACTATTGACTTAGGAAGCTCAATGTAAGTCTTTGCTTCCCATTTTGAATCACTGGCCTAAACTTATTTTGGCTCTGTTTGTATTATGAACACACAAATGAATTGTAACCTGACATGTCAATAAAATGGTGTGCTTATGATGAAAGTGTATTCGTGTTTTCTTGTTTGAACTCCGTGAATTGATTGCCCGGCTGCTGTATTTGTTTTTCTTTGAGTAAGTAAGTATAAGTAAGTATATATACTCTTTTGATCCCGTGAGGGAAATTTGGTCTCTGCATTTATCCCAATCCGTGAATTAGTGAAACACACTCAGCACAGCCTGCAACAACAGCGGCGCTCGGGGAGCAGTGAGGGGTTAGGTGCCTTGCTCAAGAGCACTTCAACCATGCCTATTGGTCGAGGGTTTGAACCGGCAACCCTCTGGTTCCAGGTCCGAAGCGCTAACCAGTAGGCCACAGCTGCCCATAAGAAGAGGTATTAATAATATTTTGCCATTTGAAATATGTTTGACAAAGACAAATTATATAAAAAAGAAAAACATATATCAAGAAAAAAATGCTAGTACTGTAGGCTCACCCCACCATCCCTTCTGTAATGGCCTACCATCACGATCCTCACTTTAATATATCACCAGAGAAAGAGCCATTCAATGGTAATCTGCTTCAGGAATATGCTTTTTACAAAGTGGCACTTGCTAAGTGATTTATCAGGTGTGGAGATTACCAGTGTTTATTTTTCAAAGTGTTTTCCAAGTAAATGTCCACAAGTGCTTTTAGCATCAGTCATGCTCACATCTGTGATGGGAAGGCAATAAGGCTGAGTGGCTCACAGGCATGTACCTCAACTGCAGAGCCTTTATCACTGCCCATTATGGCATTTATGACAGGATAAGTCACACACACACACACACAAACATACATAAACACATGGTTGAGAATACACAGAAGGCAGATAACCTGCAAACACACACACACACACACACATACACATAAGCCCACACACAGAGATACACGCACACACAAACACGCACATGGTTTAGGACAGGGAAAATAACTATTTTCATTGTACACTACTTTGTGATTACAAAGAAACTTTTGTGGCACATTCATTGGCGGATGGTTAAAATTATGACTCTATTTATTGCCCGTTGTCAAAACTGCTGTCATAAATCTTGTTGAAAACGAGAGGCTGGGACGCAGAGAGAACACAGCGTCTATTCACTCCGGCCCTTCTCAACACTTCTCCCATACTGCCAGACGCTCTGGAATCAATTTCAGGGCTGGAAATGCACTCCAAAAGCCCACCACGCTGTCATGATACTGCTGAGTCTCGCATGCAGAGCCAAGAGGCTTTTGTTTGTGCCTCTTTGTTTTGTGGCTGCCAGTTGAAACTGTAGTCGTTGGTGTTACTAGTGCAATAGGCATGTACATGGATTTGATTTTTGGAGTATTGATATCGTATTACATTGTTATAACAGTTAATGTTTCCAGTGTTAACACATTCATTATAAATTATATATATATTTTAAAGAAATACAAACATGGGATGTTTTGGCTATAAACATGTTTGTATTTCTTGTTGTTCAACTTCCCTACATGAGTGCTGAGAGCAGTCCTACTCCCTAGACCCTGTTTACACAATACTTATCTGACTGATCATTTTCATGCAGTTGTTATATATTGTATATATTTGTTATATGTGAGGTATCTATCTATCTATATATATATCTATCTATCTATCTATCTACAGTATCTATCTATATATCCATCAATAGCTATCTAGCTATATCTCCCTTAAATGTTCTTCAAGAACCATCCAATTATAATTCAGTTAGAGGAACATTCTACAGGTTGGGTACTGGTCAGATGGACACCCTCCAGTCAACAGCAAATAAGCAGTTCAATGATTTCATATTATTCATGCCAGTGAGTCTGATTAAATATGGATTTATTTCAAGTCTTTCCATTTGAGAGGGCTTATGGGAAATAGTTACAAAGCCTACTGACTGAAGCAGCAGTCTCCACTGTGATACGGTAAACTCATTAAAATGTCAGTATTATGCCTTTTTGAGAAACCAAATTTCCATTCATTTAAAGTTAATGCCATTCCAAATTACCACCGATGACTCCTGGAATGCCTTTGGTGTCCATGACACAACATCGGAGTATTCCTTGAATATATTTATGCCACAGTATTGGTATGCTTCTCCTACACATTCATGGCACCACATGGGCATGTTTTTTTCCCCCCCTGTGTGCCCGCCTTCTCCTGTGCGTGTGTGGTGCGGGGCGGGCGCGTTCCTCCTGCCACAGATGAACATCAGAGGCACAGACAGAGCTCTCCTCGGAAGGGTGACTGACGGCAAGGTAAACAGATTTTGGCACAGAGCAGAAGCGCAGAGAATCAGTTTAGGGCTGATCTGAATTCATCACGCCTCGTCCACATGGGACAGTGAGACACACGGGAGAGAGAGACGGAGAGAGAGAGAGAGAGAGAGAGAGAGAGAGAGACAGGGGAGAGAGAGAGAGAAGGAGGGACAGAGTGGGAAGAAGACAGCTCAACAGATGCCTCCCTCTACTAAGCACTCTCCCACCTCATTCTCTTTTCTGCAGCTGTACTTATGAGGCTATGCTCATGCAAATTCTCTGAAGAAAAGTATCTTCACATACTCGTTAAAAAACAGCCTACATTTAAACTTCCTGTATTTGATCACACCCATCTAACCCTTTCCTCACATCTGCCCTGGTCTCTACACTCTATATATCCATCTCTACCTATCTATCTAGTGACCACTACTGGCCTTGTCCAATACACAGGAAACTTCTTTTCAGAAAAACGTATTAACCCCTCCCACAGACAAGCTCAGGGAGATGAGATGATGGTGTTTGAAATTATGGTTATAATTATGGTGTCATTATTTCACATCACAGATTTGGGCAGAACTGAGAAAAAAAATGGACAAAGAACTCATGTCTCAACTATCAACTCTCTGGGAAAATTGCTTCTACTTAAGGTCACAAGCATGTGTGAGCCCTTTGAACCTGAACTTTGAAGACAGCACCATTATGTTGAAGAGCAAGAGACCAAAACTTGGATAATAGCAGTAATTTTCCTTTGAACTGCTGAGGTGTAACCCATACAGTGCACATCATATTCTTTCATATTCACTATTATCAATGGCTACACCATAACATAAATCTTGATGGTTAAAAATATACCCCTCTGATTTCATACTAGGAAGGATTCTATTTTCTTGTATGTGTCTGAAGCTCTTTTTATGCATTATGTCAGTGTGTCTGTATATAATGTGTGTGCATGACCTCAGAGGACTTGCCAAATTAATTGTTTCATTTCCTGTTTTTCTCCCAATTCCCGTCCGTACAACCACACTGCATATAATCATTCACAGCCGGCGAGAGTGTTGTTGACAAACAAACCTCGTTCGGGTGCTAGTCCTGTAAAATTGGATTGTTTGCTCTCCAGAAGAGACAAACAATAACAAAAGCTCTGTTGCCTGTTTTGGTTTAACAATGCGCTGGCGGAAACCCTATCAAAGAGACAGAATGCCAAGAGGTTGGAAAATATGAGGCATTCATCTGTCCATTCAGATCTCCCACGGCGAGACATTGTGGTTTAAATTACACAGTTGATTAGCAGCTCTCTCAACAATCAGATTTTTTAATCTTTAAATGTCAGGGCCACGCTGTCTTCTCAAGCCATGTTTATTTGAAACGCATGCTCTAATTTAGTCCACGGGCTGCATATGCACGTCAGCATCTATTTGCCTTTAGTCAGGGTTCTTGTCTTACCATAAGCTAATTTTTCATCCAGGGGTGACAGATCTGGGTTGAAAACGACTACAGAATTAAACTACAGATATTTCTATGTATAAACCTCTATATTTTTCATCGATTCTGTCTTTTACAATTTGAGGAGAAACACTGTACATGTGTCATGTGGTTATGAGTCAACATTTAATCTTAGGTTCACACATCTGAATCCCATAAATTGTGGAGAAATAAAATGAGAGCAGTGTCTGCGGACTGTTGGCTCGAGTGTCGGACGACTAATTCTCCCGTTCCGCTCTCCTCCAATCCTGACAGAACGCTCCTAGATGACGGCTCGGGTTCCAAGTGCAGGAAATGGCAAATGCGCGTCTTGTGTTGCGGGTGGCTATGGCAGCAATTGCCCAGCCTCTCAGCATCTCCGCTCTGCACGCCCTGCCTAATGCTGCACAGACGTGCGCATACACTGAGCATGCTCAAAAGATCTGTGCTGCTGCCATAGTGCAGAGCCAGCATGGGTTGGGTGTGGTCCGGCCCGGCCTGACTGACTCTGGACCACCCACACCGGGCGCTGGCCTGGAAGCTGCTGGCGGGCCCATGGAGGATGCCAAGAGCAAATTGATATCTTCAATTAATATCTTTAGATATCCATCCATGCGCCTCTATTTATGAGGAACAGGGTTTCAAAAAAAAAAATAGTATTTTTATGTGAATAGACATGCACTCACACAAACATATACAGATGCACCTTGGACCCTGGGAGAGGACCTCCCTCTGAGATGTGTGGTTCTGTTTAGTCCCAGTAGTGGTTTAAGAAGGAAATCATCAGTATGCTTTTGGTTATTTCTCCCACCAACACGATCAGCATGTTTGTGTTGCTTGCAAGCAAGCCTGGTTGCGATATCCTACCATACAGGCTGAGTCCCGAAGAGAGAGGGCCAGAAAGGCAGAGGGATAATTAAATGCAGAACATCAGGGCTGAACAAATAACTGACCATTTCTGGGGGTTTGAAGGGTCGCCCAGTTTGACCAAAGTGTTCTTGAGTTTCAAGGGAAAATACAAAAATATGACCTTACAAATCAAACACCTTGCAGCACCACCCATGTGAGCCTGGACTTCCCCATGGGACAGAATTCAACCAGTCATTTTATCCCACAACCATGTGCATAGTGACAAAATAACTCCAACATTTTCCTATATACATGCTGTGATTTGTATAGTTACAACATGTACAAATAACAATGTAGAATGAGACACAGCCATTTTATAAGCATATACATACTTGGAATTGGGAAATCACTGCACCTTGGGGTTTGAAGAAGTAACACCGGAGCTTTTCAGGTGCTGCCTGCAAATCACTCCGACCAAGTAGTAGTGCTTCGTCGGCATGTGAACATAGTACCAAGTATGTAAGTCCATAGCAACTTCGCAGCTAAGGGACTGTTCGTTATTTATAAAAGGGACCACCGGAGGGATTTTCAGTGCTTCAGTCAAAAGTTGCATGACCCTCCCTTGCCTGCAAGAAATGTTTCAATGACCCTCCAACAGAATTTTCAAAAGAGACATGACCCCTGACCTGCCGATCATCATGTCTTCCGCCCGCACTCCTTTACGCTACGAAATAAGTTCTCCTCTAGTAAATAGTATTCACATGAAATAAAACAATAATACATTGAGACCATTCAGCAAAGCACACTGGGTAATAACAAATTCAACACATGAATTGGTTGCTATCGACTCGTCTCTAGGCTTACTCAGTCATTGTAAAGCTGCCGAAGCTGAAAAACTCAATTTCTCAGACGAGCGTCAATTTGGGAGCTTGCATGCTCTTCCTTCTCAAATGACTTGAAAAGGCTGTTTGCACAATTTTACAAATAATCACAGGAACCGAAACATACCTAACATGCCAACTTTTTCCGGGTTTATCACGTATTTTAACTTTTCCCCCACTGTTTTGCCGTTTTAATATTTTCCCGTAGAATATTCCATATAGGCTACTCTCATAACATTAGTCCTGCCATCTGGCCTGTCTCTGTGTTGTCCTGTTGTTACCCCCTTGCCCTTCCAGCGAAACAGATGTCTTCAAATCATTGTTTTGCTTGCTTGAATGCGAACTTAGAGTGATGTTAACCTATTTAAGTTAACGGCGTGGTTGTCGTGAGAGCACGATTCATTGACGCTTGCAGTGTTCGGCCGTATGTCTACGTGCACACCAGCCTGTATACCATCAGGCTACTCAGCTACGAGTAGACAAAGAATTTCCCCTGTTTGTATATTCACTCCAAGTTGGCCAACCATAACTTACCAACTCTACACTGTAGACCATAAACTGGCTATATATGAAATAACCAAATGTATTTGTTCAACTTTATGAAGCAGAATTACGCACTGCTAATTGGAACGTAAAACATTTTTGTTTGCGCAGGAGAGAGAATGACAGCATTAACAAATTGCACTTGTTGTTGGTTACCAATATATATTTTTTTGCAAACAACAAAAACAGAAAGGATGGAGCCTACACATTGCGCTACACGCTGCATAGGCTACATGCATTCTCTCTCCTGCTGATTTGCGTTCAGTAGCCAAGCGCGTAATATTGCAAAAGTTGAAAAAATAAATGTGTTTATTGTAGCCTACAGAAAATAAATAGCCTATCATACTGTCAGTTAATTGCCTACAGTGCAGTGAAGAGTTTGGAGAGTAAAGTTATAGGGCAACTTGAAGTTTTATGAAAATAATTTACGAACCAGAACATAAAGACTAAGCTTCTATTTCTTGCAGCTGTTAAAACACCCGCTAGATAGTTTAAATACCCACCAACATTCGTTTTTGCAGTACAGATTATTTCTAAAAGTTATTTTTCTACTACTGGCTGATTTATCAAACGAGTGCTTTCTCGTTCGTCCTCCGCAAACTACAGGTGTTTCGGTAGAGAGCCATTGAATAAGCGATGCCAAGCAATTTCTGTAACACTTTTTGTGACATTCAGCAAATATCTCCTCATTTAATGTAAGTTCCTTCGGACAATAGGCCTACGTTCTACTCTACGTGCAGTTGTCCTCCATCTCAGTTGCATCAGTTTTCTAATTTTGAAGGTTCTAAAACATTATTATGCTTCACTGAATCCTTCTCGTTTTCTTTCATTTGTCCAGCTAACTTTTCCATTGAAACTAGCCATTTATGATGGATTACACACTCGACATTCTGAAATGTCCTGCACGATCAAGGCCAAATTAAGTTATCACGCAGCCACTGTGTCAGCAGCATGAGTGCTGACGGTGACGGTGCGTTTCTGATTATTATGTAAAAATAATTTAGCAGAGGTAGGGATAGGAAAACCAGAGGGGGGGGAAAATCCTCACCATCCCCCCCCTACAAATCGCACCCTGACTATGCTTTACGTAGTTAGGCTACACGGTAAACTAAAAGTAAACCAAAGGTAAATTTAGCCTTTTTAGGGCTGTATAAAGTTGACCAAATGAATATAGGCTGTTAGGCATGAATAAAGTAGGCTAGGCTACTTTGTTGCTCCAACCCTTCCAACGTTAATGGGGATGAATGTTGACATTTTCCCGTATTTTAGGTGAGAAACCCAGGAAATCTCCCTAATTTTTTATAATGTTCAATGTTGACAGCTATGGAACGAAAGAGAATGTTATATGGCGACAGAAATCAACAATCAAACAAGCCACTTTGATTTTTTGCTGTTTTCATGAATACAAAAGTTGGGTGACCCCCCTCCTAGACAAAAACAAGTTGGGTGACCCTCCCCTCAACAAAGAATAAAAATACATGACCCTCCCCTATTTTCCTCCGGTGGCCCCTTCAATAAATAACGAACAGTCCCTAACTGAAATTTCTTTCTGATACACTCGTATTGAGTATTTCATCCAAATTGGTTAAATATGCCAACGCTTAAGCTATTAGTAGGGTTCAGGTCGACATAAAAGTGTGGAGCATTTTGCCGACATTTCTCACAACTGAACAACACACAGATAGCAGATAGCAATACACTGAAATGCCATTAGCAAGGAAGACATATGTACTACACAGTTGGACAATAAAGCCAAAACTGTGTGACATCTAGGTGCTAATCAATGGTATTTGACTGGGTAATCAATTTCACAGCAATTTAACAGCTTGCTTTTCTCCCATGTTGTTAAGGTTCATGTTAGGTAGACCTGCTGAGGAGGAATCGCTGTGAGCGGGCAGGGGTGTAGTATGAATGTAGTGTACAGGACGCCAATGAAGCTGGATGCGTCAATGAAGCTGGATGCGTACATATGGCCTGTGGATTTGGAGAGTCTGCTGATCCTTGCTGCAGAGCTTTGGATTAATTGGAGCTGGTGGAGTAGCTTATTTGGGATGCCAGGATGGAGTTGCCATAATGAAGACGCATAGTGCAGAAGTCCTAGCCAACTCTTGTCTTGCAAAGTTGCATAGGTGGAAAAATTCACATTTTAGTCTCCTTGGAAATGGGAAAAGGCATGCACTCGACTTTGGTTCGGACATTACAGCAAGTGACCAAGGGAGACAGAGGCACGTGCCTATACAAACACTGGATTTATACTGTTTCTTCACAATTACTGAGTGAAACACGCATATGTCTTGTAAGGATCATGTTCATGTTTCACAGCACTTATAACATTCTGAGTATGTTAATATCTACAGTCTAAAATCTGCCCCCATAGCATAGCTTTGTAGTTGCCTGGCTGCGCTCACCACTAGCAGGATAATTTGAGTTATGCAGCATCGATAAAAAAAAAAAATACAGTACTCGGTGACCTCGGACATCTATGTTGTAAATAGCCAGAGTTCTCCTTTAAATTATGTTACAGCATTTTTTTCATTTAGTTTGACTGTTTGGGTGTGCAGTGATACACAACATTCTAATATCATGTTAACTCTGCTGAAACTATACTTCCTCTGTCCATCTTTATTTCTAATACGGCAGTTGCTACCTGGATGTTATTCTTGTAAATGTGTGTCTGTGTGTGCATGCCTAAGTGTCACATAAAAACGTCAAGTTGTATTTGTTTGGAGTTTGTTGTCTGACACACAATTTGCTGCCGAGGAACACACCCTGTGAGCGCCAGCACTAGACAGCAGACCCGGTGTAATGAGGAGAAAATGAGGCTTTGTGTGAGGCATCTTTTCCAATATGCATTTGCTACACCTATTACGTACACAATAACATCAAGACAAATAAAGCAATTACCAGCCCCTAATTAGTTTTCACAGCAGTCTGCGCCCAAGTCACCGCTGCCACCGTGGCATTAATCCCCTCGCCAGCGTGAACGCATAGGTCTGAGCCATCACTCATCTCGAGAGGTCAGAGTTTCCCCAAATCTCATTATCAGGACCCAGCCTCTGAAGGTCAGGACACGCTAAACGGAAACACCATTAGAGCTCCAATGGCCACCTCTGAGTGTCGGGGGGCTAAGAGGAAGAAGAAGAATCCAATGGAATGAGCCATCCACCATCGCCACCACCACCACCAAACTCCATTTCAACTGTCATAACTTTGAATTAGGTGGAGATGCATTATCACCCGTGATAATATTTCACGTTTGCCAGGCACCACTGTGCCGCCAAGAGGCAATAAGCAAAAGCAATTACAAGGGCAGTTCTGTGTGGAGCCAACCTGCCAAGCCTCAGCAAGGGACAGAGATTTTATATTCTAATTCTAATGAATAATTCAGATGTTATCAAACCCTTGACATGTTTAAATGGACACTGTTGATCAGTGCAGGTATAAGCAATGTGGTCAGTGCTCTAGATGAGTAAATATTTATGTTTAGGGCAAAAAATGTGTGGAAATGGTGAGCAATGTAAATGGAAAATGACATAAAATTCTCCAGTGTTTACTTTTTGGGATATTTCAGATATCACTAGGTCTCCAGTTTGTCTTTCATTAGCTTTTTCTGTTAGAAATGAATCAATTAGACTACCTTCCACAAAACCATGTCTGTCCCAAAGAGAAAAACTACCTCTCAGACATGTCTCAGCAATACACACATGTAGATTTCGCAGAGGTTCTGCTGTCAGACAACATCAGAAATGTCCCAACTGTTCCCAGTTTGAAATCTAGACTTCAGACCAAACTGTTCTCAGATACTTTCTGCTAACTAATCAAATGCACGTATTTTTAACCAGATGCATTTGTGTTTTATGTCTTTTACCTTACTTTTAATAAATCGTTTTGTCCCTCTATGCCTTTACTGCTCGTTACTGATACATGCTATATGTTATTAACCATCATTTACTGTACTATTCTTTGCCTCTGTTTAAGGCATACTGGATTGAAATGTGTATGAAATGTGCTATTAAAAAACGTGCCTAGGCTTGCCTGCTGCTGTCATTTACATATGACTGATCTGCACCACTAATCACACCAGTATGACCGAGAATGAGCTGTTCATATCCAGTAGCTGTCCTCAGGCTTTCTTCTGGACCAAAACAGCACTGGATCTGGCCCACAGACCCGGTCTAGAGCAGGGTCCTGATCATTGGCAGGAATGTTCCGGATAGTTACACAGTGTCCTAATCGAATACAGCACAAGTGACTGTTAGGGACAAAATCCATTTGATTGCTTTGTTTTCCATTTAAATATCCTGACTCATTGTGAGTGATGCAGTGCTGTGCAGCTTGACTCGGTGTGCTGTTTTAGAGCAGAACTTTTGTCTGAAGCTCTGTTTATATTTTCTTCCTGTTGCTTGAGTTGAAATGGTGCATTGGATGACAGACAGACAGACAGACAGACAGAGAGAGAGAGAGAGAGAGAGAGAGAGAGAGAGAGAGAGTTTAATGAGGAGGAACATGATGCAATAGAAGTGCGTAGTTAATGAATTCAGTGTGGAGAACACTAAATGCTACACAACGCTCACTTGCTGTTAGGACACGGTGTCTGCTGTTGTTATCTGAAACAAGGAAAGTGACTGGAGATTATTCTCCTTCACCCATTAGCTGACACACATCTTATTTCTCATCTTAGTTAATGTCATGGGTGGTTTCTGAACATAGATGCATATTGTTCTGCACATATTGATAATAATTGAAAAGCCCACGGCAAAGCTACAGTATAATCATTCATGGATTAATCTCCATTTCCTTGAGCCATACCAGCATGAGTTGGTACTGGGTGAATATGAGATATATATTTCAATAAGCCTTTGGGAAACATGATTTATTTGTGTATGCTTTTCTCCATAATACTGCATATTTATCACTCAGAATTATGTTTTATATGCAGTAATTCAATAACTGAAAACAAACTGTCAGATACGGTTGATTTTATCCTCCAAAAAATTCCCAAATTCAAGAAACATGGTCAAGTGTACATTCAGCATTGATAAAATCCCAGGGCTTCACCTGCAGATTTGTGTAAATGAGCATGTTCTCCAAAAACGTACTCTCTACTCTACAGCATGGACGTGGGGAGCACAGGCGCTGTGTATCAGAACCCGCCTGTACCAACTATAAAGTGCACACTCAATATACTACTACTGGAGCAAATCTCTTGCACCCCCAAACACAACACACAGGCAATATCCCCTCCCACACACACATTAAACAGATGTCTCACATACACATACACACACATAACACACACACACACACACACACACACTCCTGAACTTCACCCCTCTCTTGATGTCTCCAAAGCTTTACTACTGTGGCGTCTATGCCCTCAGCCCCCAGCCCTGAGACGGCTGATATTGATTCAGGCATTCAGGCAGTTTTGCTGAATCTATTGGGTCTTTCGCGGAAGAAGGGAGAGAGATAGGGGGAGTGAAAGATGGAGAGAGAGAGAGAGAGGCCCCAGGTCTCTAAGGCAGTTAGCAAGTGAGACAGGAAACAAGATCCCAGGCCGTGTTGGACTCTTTAAGAGGCTGACACTGCAGGCGCTTTTGCCCACGCGGGTCCTCAGTGCACCCTGCACTACCACTGCCGCCGCCGCCGCTGCTGTTTCTGGGAGATACGCTCCGCAGCTCCCCACGAAAGCAATAAACTGGCAAAACAAGATACCTCTTCTGCACCGAGCTCCAGCTGTTTCTACAATAAGTCAGAGAGTTCAGACACTTTCCAAACGTTTTCATATTATGTAAAAAGTGCTCTTGGTCTTGTTGGCTGGAACTTGGAAGGCTGAATGAACAAAAAAATCCCCACAGAATAAAAATACTTCAATTAAAAAAGAGCCATTAAATTGACAGTATTGTGGAGTACCAGAAACCAGTTAGTCAAAAAATTTCTTTCATAGTAAAAAAAAACAAAAAAAAACACTTCAACTGTACAGCAATAGACCATGTTTAGTCTGTCTGAACATTCTTTTTCTTTTCCATAGCTAAAATGTTTTTTAAAGTTAGTGACGCCCTGTCTGGAGGAAGAGAGAGGCTGCATGTTAGTGGCTGCGGAGCAGTACCAAAGAGAGGCCTGCCTCCCAACATACACACTCAGACACACAGCTATCAGATCTCAGGTACAGCATGATATTAAACACTTTCTGATCTAAAAAATAATATTAAATAAAACATTTCAAAACATCAGCATATCATGTTTAACATGTTTTCAGTATATTGGTATTTTTGGCATAGTTTTATTTTGCATATGGAAACTGAACTGACTGACTTCCTCGCTTATCAGTGATATCAGACATTTATTTATATGTGTGGTTTCAGCTAAATATTTAATCAAAACCTTCTTCTGAAACAGTGGCACGGAGAGAATTAAAAGTAACCAACTGATACAGCAGATTTAACATTGAGCTGTTTTGTGTGTGTGTGTGTGTGTGTACGCGTGCGTGTGTGTGTTTGTGTGTGTGTGTGTGTATGTATATGTGTGTGTGTGTGTGTGTGTGTGTGTGTGTGTGTGTGTGTATGTATATGTGTGTGTGTGTGTTTGTGTGTGTGTGTGTGTGTGTTTTTGTGTGTGTGTGTGTGTGTGTGTTTGTGTGTGTATGTGTATATGTGTGTGTGTGTTTGTGTGTGTGTGTGTTTGTGTGTGTGTTTGTGTAAGTGTGTGTGTGTGTGTGTGAGCGCGCATGTGTATCTGTGTGTGTGTGTGTGTGAGCGCGCATGTGTATGTGTGTGTGTATGTATGTATGTGTGTGTGTGTGTGTGTGTGAGCGCGCATGTGTATGTGTGTGTGTGTGTATGTATGTATGTGTGTGTGTGTGTGTGAGCGCGCATGTGTATGTGTGTGTATGTATGTGTGTGTGTGTGTGTGTGTGTGTGTGTGTGTGTGTACGCGTGCGTGTGTGTGTTTGTGTGTGTGTGTGTGTATGTATATGTGTGTGTGTGTGTGTGTGTGTGTGTGTGTGTGTGTGTGTATGTATATGTGTGTGTGTGTGTTTGTGTGTGTGTGTGTGTGTGTTTTTGTGTGTGTGTGTGTGTGTGTGTTTGTGTGTGTATGTGTATATGTGTGTGTGTGTTTGTGTGTGTGTGTTTGTGTGTGTGTTTGTGTAAGTGTGTGTGTGTGTGTGTGAGCGCGCATGTGTATCTGTGTGTGTGTGTGTGTGAGCGCGCATGTGTATGTGTGTGTGTATGTATGTATGTGTGTGTGTGTGTGTGTGTGAGCGCGCATGTGTATGTGTGTGTGTGTGTATGTATGTATGTGTGTGTGTGTGTGTGTGAGCGCGCATGTGTATGTGTGTGTATGTATGTGTGTGTGTGTGTGTGTGTGTGTGTGAGTGCGCATGTGTATGTGTGTGTGTGTGTATGTATGTGTGTGTGTGTGTGTGTGTGTGTGTGAGTGCGCATGTGTATGTGTGTGTGTTTCTTTTTGAAACCCTTCCCTCCCACAGCGGCTCTGCAGTACAGGCACAATCACTAGCGCCTCACCCAGGCTCACCAATTCCCAGAAGCCACTGCAACTTCTCTATTTGTCAAAACAATGGATGCAATCAGACGTGGTGTCTGCCGCCGTGAGAATGACTAAGCGCAGTGCAAGAGTGAGCGTTTCTGAGACTCTGACTGGAACTCGGGGAATGGGGAACAAACTCCCATTAATCTTTTCCAAAATGAGCTGACTTAATGGAACGAGTTTCTGAGCCATGAGCCAGCTCTATTCAGGTGACCTCCGCTAAATTGAATGGGAATTTTTCTCCCTCCTATAGTTTATGGGGCACACTTGAGCCAAGCCCATTACAAAGGCTGAAATATGTTGCAACAAAGAGGAGAGGAAGTCATGCACCGTGTTTGTGGCCATCATATTTAATTTAGTGTTTGAGTTCACGACTGGAATAACTTTAGCGATTACCTGTCTCATGAAGAGGGGGAAGGTCATCTTCTTGCATTCTTATCAATGTAGAGCCTGTCACGTTTTAGTACCAGACAAGAGGAGATTCATAAAATAAAAAAAAGCCATTTCTGCTGCATAAATTCACATACCTTTCCCAAGAACTGACACCTAACTGGGGGAACATGACACCTCTATCACATATTATACTCCAATATAGTAGCTGTTAGCTGCAGTGGAGGTCGATTGCAATGACAGGACGGAGAGCAGCTGGGTGGAGGCCTTCCTGGAACAGCTCAAAGCCTCCTCTCCTGCATCAGTGTGGTCCCAAGGCATCACTCCTGGACTTACCTCTCACCACTCTCACAGGCTCCTCAGGTGCAGCCATACATTAACACACCTGGGACCCAGGGGCACATCTGAGTCGTTTGTGATGAAAAGAAAGGAGAAGAGCTCCGAGGGAGATCTTTCCCAGTTGAGTGGCCTTACGACTGCACAAGATCTATTAAGATAAACACGAGTTATTTTTGTTTTAGTTTTGCCCCGCTGTTATTTTTTCTAATGTATGAAATATTTACTATTCTACCAAATTAGAACTGAAATTAGACTGCATTTGCCTTGCTATCTGCCCAGTAACCACTTTTCTGTTGTGTGTGTGTCAGTGTGTGTGTGTGTGAAAGAGAGAGAGTGAGAGAGACAGAGAAAGAAAGAGAGAGAGGCTTAACATACCTTTATTAAAACAATATTGAATATTTAAATACTACAGAATAAAACCACTGACTAAGTGCTACAGCCACAAACAGAACTATACCAATCACAATTCAGCACACACCTTCACATTTTAAAAGCAACCTGCCCATCCTTCCCACCCTCACACAGCAACACCCTAACCCCATACTGTAAAAAAGCCCTCAATGTCATTAACCAACTTATACAGCACAGTTTTGATCCCCCCCCCCACCACCATTCCCCAAAAACCCTCCTTGGTTAAAACTAATCCAGATAGCCATATCTGCTAAACCCAACAAAACATGGTTGATGGAAAAAGAATTACATCTCATTTGATGCACTAATTTACATTTGATGCACTAATTTAATATGCTCACCATAGGTGGATTAGCGACAGTAATGTGATGAAAAAAGGGTTGGAGTGTTGTAAGTTACTGTGACGCCTGCTCAGAATGTTCACAAAGTTAGCGCGAAAATCTGAATTATCTCGCGCAAACCAAGACATTTACCTCACAATTATGGGGCGCCAAATGTAACATGCCTTATTTCGTGAACAGAATGACTTTTGTGTGACGAAATACATATATTCATTACGAAACCATGTTACATCGTAACACCTTTTGTCCACGGAATGCACAAATTGGTTTGCATTTCGTAAGTTATTAAGTTACTAGTGCGTGGACGGAATGCCTTCTGTAACACAACACAATACTTTTGTGGACGAAATTGAAATGGGATACACAGAATGATGCGTGTAGGTGCATTCCGTATTTACGTAGACAGAATTACTTTTGACCAAAAAAAGAGTTTATTTCGTCTACGACAGTGAATAGTGCATTCAGCATTATGTCCACGAAAGGAAAAGGCCACCTGTCAATTTCGTCCACAAAATGATGTGCTCTCTTCAGTGTTTCGTGGACACAATGCAAACCAATTTGTGCATTCCGTGGACAAAAGCCGTTACGATGTAACATGGTTTCGTAATGAATGTCGTCATGTTTCGAAATGTATTTCGTCAAACAAAAGTCATTCTGTCCAGGAAATAAGGCATTTGGCGCCCCATACACAATAGTGTTCCATTCTCTACTTTTGATACATTCACTAGAAGTGTTCCATTCGCTACATCCGTTGATGGAAAACCATTGCAGTAGAAAAATGTGCATTAACAGGGACATTATGACATCATTTTAATTCTCTAAAATTTGTTTATTAATGGAAAACAATTTTGGGGATTCTAATATCGCTCAAAATTATATCGAATTGTGAGTTAATTCACTTGAAAACTCACCATAACCCAGCATGAGATAAATACACAGTGAAAACATCTCAGAGGGATTACACACACACACACACACACAAGCACACATACACACACACACACACACACATACACATCCAGACTTTGGGTCTTCCAGGAACCAGGAGCTTCTCCACTATATATAGTTGAAATCCCCAAACTCCGACTCTCTCCCTGCCCTTGAGAATAGCAGCAAGTAGGGCAGGAGCAAGAAAATGGGCCGCCGGCGTGGAGGTGGGGAGGTGGGGACGCAGTGCCTGGGTGTGACGGTGTGGCGCGGTGCTCGACTCATCCAGGGTATCAATAATGAATGCCATGCTTGCCATGGGCACAAGCAGCCACCCGCCTGGCCTAAAAATACCCCCTCCATCCGCCCAGCTACACACAGCAAGTACTCAGAATTCAAGAAAAATAAAATAAAAAATCTTCAGGCACTGAGGAACATAGAGGACGCTTTGGCCTTGCCCTGATGTGTGAGAATCCATAAAAGTTTCACAGTTTTTTTATGGCTTTGTTGCTGCTGATGTATCGTTACGACTTTTTAAAGTGATATGAGCAGTCAGAAAACTGTAAATGCAAAACAATAAGAGCACATGCAGCAAGACAGTCGCATGGAAACATTCAGGCATGATGCCACAGTACATACTGTATATGTAGCCTTACACTGAAACAAGGCTCACTCAATGCACCCACTGATTGCTATAACACAAACATCTGAAGAAACCCAGTTGGTGAAACCTTACAAACAAACAGCAAACCTCAACCCAGATCTGTACTATAAACTATCTAATCTATAAACACATTTCGAGCCTTACACTTTTTTTTTAGCAAAAACATGGCGCACATTAGTTTGCAAATCACTAAACATATATGCACATGCACATATATTTCACTTCTCTGCTATTTCAAAATACCACACTCATAACCCCATTGCTCAAATATGGTTAGGTGTAAAGACACCATGGTGCTTAACTGTAAAATCACCTATGAGGCCAGAGGCAACAGGTGAGTGTATGTCTTTTCAACAGAAATGGAAAGCAACCAACATTACATTAAAGGGGTCATAGAATGCAAAACCGAGTTTACTTTGTCATAGATGAATAGCGATAGTTCAGTGGGTGAAATGGACATACAGAGAACTTCAAAACCCCACCGACACCTCCTTTCTATGTAAATCTCACAATTCGAAACTCCCGCCATAAAACGGGCGAATCCAAACGAAGCTGCGAGTTTACGCAAACAACAAGGACAGCATTTACATATCAAACCAGATTCAAGCAATACTGGTTGACTGTTGTAAAGACTAGTTTGAGTCATTCGACCAAAATAACACAGGGTCTGTGACAGGATGCTTAGGGTTTTTTGTCACAAATGTTTCCAATACATTATATTCTATTTAGAATATGTTCTGCTCTGATTCACTGTGCTAAATTCAGCGTTTAGTAATGGATAGATGTATTGAGTGATTTCACAATGTAGAGAGAAAATAAACGTCCTCATTGTACTGTACTGTACATGCTTGGTCTTGTGTAGTGTTTGGTCAATATAATCTTGTACTCTTAATGAATCTCTAATCATACACTAACAATATCTTCAGAAAAACTACCCTACACTATATCCAAATATGTCCATTTTAGTCCAGTTTAGTATTGAGTACAGTAGTGTGTAACTGATTCAAACAGAATCAGAGCATATGACTCATGTATGTAGTAAGATGGCAAAATAGATGAATAGCTGAAAATTAGCCATGGTCCTAACTCTAGCATATTTACATTTTGTACTTGTACTGATGTCCATGAATATGCACTGTCCTTATCTAAATAAACAATTGCATAATACATAAAAAAGGATTTTATGAATAATTATATAGTTTTAATTGAAGGGATTTTTTTTTGCAAAAAGATCTGAGGTGTTCTGCTAGTTAGATGTGGGGCTGTGTTAACTGTGTTTTTACAAAATGGGCACTGTTTTCAAAACTTTGCTTGAGAAAAAAAAAAAAAAAAAGTAATCTTCCTCCCACACTCACACACACAAACCAACTGAAAAAGCTTGGATAAACACAGCTCTGCAATACTTCAGTCTACAGGTCGCTAGTCGTGACTATTTCACAAGTCAAACATGAAAAAACAACAACCACAGCACATCTGTCAGCAGTGAGCACAGGGGTGAGGCTCAGACTGGGGCTGAGGTGAAGGGCTTTGATAGGGCTCAGTCTAACAAGAAGAAATCCCATTAGTAGATAGCACACACACACACACACACACACACACACACACACACACACACACACACACACACACACACACACACACGCACACTCTCACACACACACACACACACACACACACACATACACACACACACACAAACAAACACACATACTGGAGTGTCTTAGAAAATTGTGGTGAAGGGCGTTCATGACTGTGTTGTTGGGGAAGGTCATGGCTGGAGGTGCTTTGCTTGTTGGAGAAATGACAAAGGATGCTGCATAATCTGTCTTATTTTTCTCTCTGTCCATCTATCCATGTGTGTTTCTCTCTCTCTCTCTCTCTCTCTCTCTCTCTCTTTCACTCTCTCGCACCAGTCTCTCCTTTCTCGCTCCCACGTCCTGTTCGTCCTCTCCTACCCTTTGTCTGACACGTCTCTCTCCCTCTCTCTCTCCATCTCTTTTTCTCTCTCATTCTCTCTCGTTCTTTCGGTTAAACCCTGATCTTTCTGACCCTAACATGTTTCCTGCTCAGGACCTTCATACTCATTGGTTGATGAGGTTCCTGTGGAGGTTGTCAGGTGCCCTGATTGGTTGTAGTGCATGGCGTCAGAGAATTTCTAATGAGGTGACAGGGCACTCAAAAAACCTCCATAGAAATGCATGGGGCTAGTTTATAGCACCAATATGGCCGTTGTCTACACATATCCCACCCCTTCCTTGGCAAAACATTGACATGTAAATACATTGAGCCAATCATGTGGTGTGATGTGAATACATTGAGCCAATCATATGGTGTGTTGTGAAGACTCCAAAGAGTGGAGTGCACGCACATCTGCAAAATTTAAACAGGTGCTGGGTATAAGGCTTAGCCAACAATTGAAAAATAAAAAGATACCCGCACACTGTTTCTATAAGCTCCCAGAGTGGTTTATTAACACAACGTTTCGACCAAAGGTCGACCTGAGGATACCTGACGAAGACCTCTGGTCGAAACGTTGTGTTAATAAACCACTCTGGGAGCTTATAGAAACAGCGTGCGGGTATCTTTTTATTTTTCAATTGTTGTGAAGACATCTTACCAATCATGTGTTGTGAACTCGCCGCTGGAGCAAGATTGGTGTCGTGAAGCCTTGCGCACGCGCATTTCTGCTGATTAGGATGCCCAGTGAGTGCCCAAAAAGCGTTGCTATATGGCCGCCGAGTAGAGGGACTTGTCTAAAAGGACTTTGATGGCGTGGGCAAGGTCTCTGGTAAGAGAGACAGGTCTGAGCATTGAAGACGCACCCTGCTGATCCTCCTCACTGCAACTTATCTCTCTGGTTGAGGGAGAGGGAGAGAGAGAGAGGGGGGGGAGTGAGAGGAGGAGAGAGGGCAGATAGAAAGAGAGGGAGATCAAGAAAGTGGGAGAGAGACATATGGAGAGGTCTCCAGATTACTTTAAGTAGTCAGTGCTTGGTGCTCAAATCTGGAAGAAAATACAAGATGTGTTGAGTCTCTCTCTCTCTCTCTCTCTCTCTCTCTCTCTCTCTCTCTCTCTCTCTCTCCAGCATTCTCTCCGCTAAGATAGCCCAGTGTGTAATTCCAGCTGTGATTGGGATAATTAGCGTTCTCTCATTAATTAATCCAGGCAGTGATTGAGAGCACAGGCTCAGCGAATCTCCTCTGGATCGTTGGCGTGTTAATCAACTGCTAATTTCCAATAATCCATGCGCATAAGAGAGTGCCAGTGGTTTATAGGCGCAAGGCATTTTGAGGGTTTGGGTCCTTCTGTCCAGTGATTAATCGTAGATGGCGTGCAGGCCAGTCCCTTCAGGCCTACACCAGACACGGATTGGAGGAGATGGAGTTACTGCTTTTGGTCTTTTTCTCCTGCTTCATCTTTCTTCTTCTTCTACACATTTCTATGAGCCCCTCACTCAAGTAGCAAATCGCATGGTAAAGAAAACAATGAAATCTCACTCAGCCAGATGAACCTATGTATTTTCACATTTTTGTCTGCTTCTCTAAGGTACTGTAATTAATCCCTACTTAGCGACAAATAGGTGAAGCAGTATAGTAAAAGGTCCATTTCAGTGAAAGAGAGAGCAATTATATATTTTTTGCTATTGCACAGGTCTGAACTGAAGACTTTGAGGCTTTTTTGATGAATCGAGCACCTCAGAGCTGAACCAAATTAAATAGAATCTGTTCTACTGTGTCGTAAAAAGTTCTGAGTTTGATTTTTTTCTCCACATCAAAATTACTTTTTGAAAAGGCATATTTTAATGATTAATGCTGTAGGTATCCCAATGATAGAGCAGAGAGCTGAGAAAGTTTTAGAGAGTTTTCCAATTGTGAAAAATATAAAATTCACATGAGAAAAGATGGGAGGCAGGAAGGAGGAGGCGTATAAGGCTTGTCTGATTAGGTTATTATTTAGCTGTTACCAGACATAGCCAGCTGTTTTGAGATGTGAATCAAAAACGATATGGAAGTCCCTCACCACTACTTCTGCTCCAAATGACTTTCTCCAACTGAAAACAGTGGACTGGAGACTTTCACCACACCACACACCAATGAAGTGGTGAAAGTCTTGTGCTTTCTGTATGTGTGCTTGTCTGTATGTGTTGCTGTTTTTCAACATGTAGAAAGATATTGATACATTATTATGACCGCCGCGCAGCGCAGACGTCAATGAGTCCCGGGACACTGAAAGACCGGGGTAGACGAAACTTGGTGGGCATGTAACCCCATATGGATAGCATGGAACCATCGTTTTTCGTTTTGATCTGTAGCCCCCCCGCTGGACTGCACCCCCCGAAAGGAGGGTAGGGCAGACACAGTTTTCTGTGAATATCTCGAGAACCGTAGGGTTTAGGAGGACCATTTTTTTTTTGTATGTTGATCTCAAGGGGCCATGTCAACCCATTCCATAACCACTCATTTCATGTATAGCGCCACCTAATTTTACAAAAAAGTAAAAATGAGGTGTTGTAATTGAAGGTATCTGTGACCTAACATAGTCAAAACTGCACGAAATTGGAAGTGTATGATCATTATGACACCCTCTGTATGCACGCCAAATTTTGTGGAATTCCGTTCATGGGGGCCACACAATAAATTAATTTATGTTACTATACACCAACTGGCCTGTAGGTGGCCGGAGACAGTTTTCTGTGAATATCTCGAGAACCGTAGGGCCTAGGAGGTCCACCTTTTTTATGTATGTTGGTCTTAACGGGGCATGTCAACCCATCCCATTACCACTTATTTCATGTATAGCGCCACCTAGTTAAAAATGAAAAAGCAAAAAATTAGGTGTTTTCATCACAATATCTCTGGCTGACATGGTCAAAACTGCACGGAATTGAAAGTGTAGGATCATTATGACACCCTCCGAATGCATGCCAAGTTTTGTGTACTTTCGTTCATGGGGGGCCTTACAATAAAATAATTTATGTGTACATTTAGTGACGTACACCAACAAGGATTCCCGGGACACTGAAAGACCGGGGTATACAAAACTTGGTGGGCATGTACCCCCACATGGATAGCATGGAACCGTCATTTTTCGTTTTGATCTGTAGCCCCCCCGCTGGACTGGACCCCCCGAAAGGAGGGTAGGCCAGACACAGTTCTCTGTGAATATCTTGAGAACTGTAGGGCCTAGGATGACCATTTTTTTTCCGTATATTTGCCTCCAGGGGTCATGTTAACCCATTTCATGTGCACACATGTGCACAAACAGATACACACGCACACACACACATTCACAGTAATCATACGTATGACATATACTCACACAGTAGACATATGTACGCTTCCATGCACAGGCACATACGCAGGCACACACACAAGCACGCACACACACACACACTCACACACACACACACCCACACACATAACATAAACATAACACAAACAATCAAGAATTTCTCAGAATTATGAACAGGCAAGATGGAGGTGGGGTTGTATAAAATGAATTTTACATGTGAAATCTATGAACTAATCATGTTTTGGGACTTGTTGTCTAGCAGATACCAGTGAGAATTGAGTGTGGATAATGCAATTTAGTGAGACAGTTAGAATCATATAGGCCTTTCAGCGTGATTTCTTTTTGTGGAAAAAATGTGCTGGACTGGGCGGCGGTCATATTTTGTACCGCTCTGCGGTACATCTAGTTGAACATGTTATTGCATACTGCATGTTAACTTTAGATACTGAGGGCCAGATGTACTAACGCTTTTGCGCCCACTTCAGGCGTATTTGTTTCGCAACGTGCATGTAAAATCATTGTGAGGTATGTACAAACAGGCCGCAATGATGTAAAAGCGCAAACTGCCTGTCGCGGGAGCTGAAAATGGCAGATTGCGTGTTTCATGTAATGCATATGCATTCATGGTATGGAGTGTAATATGTGACAAAATGTTCAAACAATACTTTTCAAATTCAAACAAAAATCAATTAATCAAAATATCAAATACAAAATGAAAACAAAAAAAATAAAGTCAAACAAAAAAATAAAAACTCGCAAAAAACTAATTATTTGTGCCTCTGATTGATTAATCACCGCTATGTGGATACTGTTTTTAGAATTGATTTAGATTAAGTGTAAGTTAGTATAATTTGTATTTTAGTATATTTAGCATATTCTTTATCTTCTACTGTCCTTATTGCTTAGTTGTGTTTTTATTTTATATACTTTAACTAGATGTACCGCAGAGCGGTACAAAATATGACCGCCGCCCAGTCCAGCACATTTTTTCCACAAAAATAAATCACGCGGAAAGGCCTATATGATTCTAACTGTCTCACTAAATTGCATTATCCACACGTCCTCAATTCTCACTGATATCTGCTAGACAACAAAACACCAAAGACCAAAACATGATTAGTTCATAGATTTCACATGTAAAATTCATTTTATACAACCCCACCTCCATCTTGCCTGTTCATAATTCTGAATTGTTCAGAAATTCTTGAATTGTGTGCATGTGTGCATGTTCATGTTTATGTTGTGTGTGTGTGTGTGTGTGTGTGTGTGTGCGTGTGCGTGCGTGCGTGTGCGTGCGCTTGTGTGTGTGCCTGCGTATGTGCCTGTGCAAGCGTACATATGTCTACTGTGTGAGTATGTGTCATACGTATGATTACTGTGAATGTATGTGTGTGCGTGTGTATCTGTTTGTGCACATGTGTGTACATGAAATGGGTTAACATGACCCCTGGAGGCAAACATACGGAAAAAAATGGTCATCCTAGTCCCTACAGTTCTCAAGATATTCACAGAGAACTGTGTCTGCCCTACCCTCCTTTCGGGGTTCCAGTCCAGCGGGGGGGCTACAGATCAAAACGAAAAACGACGGTTCCATGCTATCCATGTGGGGTTACATGCCCACCAAGTTTTGTGTACCCCGGTCTTTCAGTGTCCCGGGAATCATTGTTGGTGTACGTCACTAAATGTACACATAAATTATTTTATTGTAAGGCCCCCCATGAACGAAAGTACACAAAACTTGGCATGCATTCGGAGGATGTCATAATGATCCTACACTTTTAATTTCGTGCAGTTTTGACCTTGTCAGCCAGAGATATTGTGATGAAAACACCTAATTTTTTGCTTTTTAATTTTTAACTAGGTGGCGCTATACATGAAATAAGTGGTAATGGGATGGGTTGACATGCCCCGTTAAGACCAACATACATAAAAAAGGTGGACCTCCTAGGCCCTACGGTTCTCGAGATATTCACAGAAAACTGTCTCCGGCCACCTACAGGCCAGTTGGTGTATAGTAACATAAATTAATTTATTGTGTGGCCCCCCATGAACGGAATTCCACAAAATTTGGCGTGCATACAGAGGGTGTCATAATGATCATACATTTCCAATTTCGTGCAGTTTTGACTATGTTAGGTCACAGATACCTTCAATTACAACACCTCATTTTTACTTTTTTGTGTTTAACTAGGTGGCGCTATACATGAAATGAGTGGTTATTGAATGGGTTGACATGGCCCCTTGAGATCAACATACAAAAAAAAATGGTCCTCCTAAACCCTACGGTTCTCGAGATATTCACAGAAAACTGTGTCTGCCCTACCCTCCTTTCGGGGGGTCCAGTCCAGCGGGGGGGCTACAGATCAAAATGAAAAACGATGGTTCCATGCTATCCATGTGGGGTTACATGCCCACCAAGTTTCGTGTACCCCGGTCTTTCAGTGTCCCGGGACTCATTGACGGAAATTTGGGCATGCGAAATTTTTTTTTTAAAAAATAAATAAATAAATAAAAAATCTGACTAAACCTATATGACCGCCGCTTCGCTGCGCGGCGGTCGTAATTACTCTTTCTGCTGTTAAAGATTATGTTTGTGAAAGATAGCAGCTGCAGCAGCAACATTTCCAGAAAGGTACTGGCTTGATGAAATTCATTCTGGACTCTATCCGACCACATAAAGACCTCGGGATACTTCGGTTTGGCTTTAGGGACCCTCTACTCACTACCACGTAAGTGTAATGTTGTTTGGAACTGTAGAAGAGGTATAAAAATAGCGTTTTGTAGCGGCGAAATGACATGCCCGGGTCACTTCCAGGCTAACGAGTTTTGACTAAAAACGGTAAAATCGAACTTTCTCAAAACACATCCGAATGACATGATTTTGATGTCAACTCAACGTATGTACTCCCAATCATCCGTAAATTGATCTAAAGTGCATTTTACTCCGGATAATTCCTTTAAAGACAAATTTATTTTGCAACTACACAAATAATTTGTTTGCGAGTTTTTATTTTTTTCTTTGACTTTATTTTTTTTGTTTTCATTTTGTATTTGATATTTTGATTAATTGATTTTTTTTTTTATTTGAAAAGTATTGTTTGAACATTTTGTCACATATTACACTCCATATCATGGGAGGATCCAGGGGAAAGTGGGAGTTTAGCGTAAAAAGATGGGAGGGGAAGAGTAAAGAGCGCCTAATTCCGTGTTATGTACAAAGACTGCTCCTGAAAGCGCACGTCTATTCTGCGCCTAAATACTTGCGCCTTGTAAAAGCAGGTGTTAATCCAAATTGAAGGTCAATGCGTCAATAAGAGAACCTTTCAAAGACAACAGAATCGCTATTTAGAGCACCAGTTTTGCAAGTCTTTGTAGGCCACTATCAAAAGCAACATTAACTTTCCTGGCCTTTCGAATGTCTTACTTTCACTTTCACGTCATTCACTTAAACTTTCCTACTTGCTAGATTTTACCAATCTTCCATAGCCTACGTTCACAAGTAGTTTGAGTAGAACTACTGATCTTCATTATCTCCCTGCTTGTTGACATGTTATCATCTATGGTATTATTTCATGATCGCTAAACGTTTGATTATTTTTAATGTTGTCATCAGTTAACTTCATTCAACTGCGCTTGTAGGCTCTGCCATTCAGTTGTGGACGTTTGTTAAACGATTGATAAATACGACGGAAACTTGGGTCTGTCAGCGTTCGCAATCTGCGGTTTGTCCATGACGCTGATAACGTTACGTTCACAAATGTACGTACATCTGGCCCTGAGACTCAAACGCCTTGAACACAACCCCTCTCATACATATGTAGGTAATGCATCTTATTCTAATGAATGAAAAATGCTTTTCAAAGATGACAGACAATACACACAATACCCTGCTTCAATCTGGAGATTATTATGCATTGTGCAGACACTTGTCATCTTAGTGTTGCATTTGTGATGCAATTGAACTAGTCTCATGTCATTTTTAAAAATGTACATCGATTGTTTCATAAGGGTGCTAGAGCCTTTATGATACAACATTAGAGTTTGCTTTTGAGCATTCTGTTGCATCCAGGAAGCACAAGGTTTATCTGCAATTATAATGTGTACTCTAATCATTATTTGATGATGAATTCATTGAAATTCTGGAAATTGCATCTTCAAGTCATTTCCAACTAAATTCAGTTTAAAAAGTTCAAATAATTGTAATAGTGAGATATTGACTTGAGGATTTATCTGAATGTGAATGAACCATATTCAGTCATGTTTGAAATGTTTATGGAAAACACATAAAAATACTTCCCATTTCTTTGCAGGCAAGCAGCCGTAAGAGCCCAGAGAATATGCCGCTTGAGTCATCGTGGAATGAGATTATCTGTGATTAAGTGTAATGAATTTTAATATGGCCCAGTGACATGACTCATTGAGATTGATGAGGCAGCAGAGAGTAATGCAGCTCAAAGTTCAAATTAATTTCCGAAGGAAAAGAGTCACATTTTCTGCTGGGAAAATATCCTTCAGGTGTAACTTATGACACAGCTGCTTATACAGAGAGTATTAGATAGATAGATAGATAGATAGATAGATAGATAGATAGATAGATAGATAGATAATAGATAGATAGATAGATAGATAGATAGATAGATAGATAGATAGTTAGTTAGTTAGTTAGTTTATTGATCCCCAAGGAAAAATTCAAGGTCTCAGTAGCATACAGATATCACACACACATTCACTAACAGCAGAAAAAAAGTAATTAAAAGAATATAATATAAAAAACACAACTAAGTAAAAAGGACAGTTATTACTGGGACAGTATACTGTATATATGATCCACAAAGGGTGCGGAGTTCAACACTACCATGAGGTCTCCAAAACTGTGTGCTATAGACAATCTATATTGCACGGCACGTAACTGGTGGGAGATAGCCAGAGAAAAGGTACACACTTGGGTTGAGTTTGAGAAGCAATTAGATTCAAGAACTTGGCAAAAGGTAAAGAAAAGCAGGAAAGAATCTACAACAAAACTCGTTGGGAAATTGCATACGACAATAAAGAGAGTGTGTGGACGAGGGCTTATTGCTTGTTCCAAGCTTATCCCTTGTCTCAAGCGTCACATTGTTTCTCTGCAAAGTTGACTCCAAAATGAGTTGGACCCTGTAGAATTGTGTGAAAGTTAGGGCCTGTCAACAATCAAGTCGTGAGAGAAGATTTTGGGGAGGACTTGCGTACAGTCCATGTGAGCCGCCTTAAACAATGCTTCCCCGCTGCTGCTGAAGTTGACCGTAGAGAACGAGAGACATTTTTGAAAATCTTTTCTAGAACTAGATGTTGACTAGATATAGATGTTCCTTGTGTGACGGTCGGAATTATTACCGCCGCCTTGTGGGGGTTAAAAAGTACTTACTCTGGAGAGGACTGAGTGGGACAGGATCTAGGTCCCCCACACTCAATGCCTATGGCCTCAATGTTCAGGTGAGTAAACAGGTTGTTTACTGTTTAGCAGCTTGGCCTGACGGCAGCTTCTTAGACAGGGTAAAGTGGGCTTCAGTAGGTGGCCGTCTAAAGTGTGTGTACTGTGTGAGATAACCCCCTACTTTACTTAGGTCTAGCTAAACAGGTGAGGCGCCCCTACCCCAGGTAAGTAGCACAATACACTAGAGTAAATTAAATGGACACTAGAGTAAATTAAACAAAAATGTACAGCTGTTAATCCCTCTAATGTTTACTCAACAATAAAGGAAATAAATTAAGGAAAATTATTCAAATACAAAATGGTTAACATCCCCATGGGTCAGGAAGCTCCATATGGTATGGTTTCATTAATACAGTCACTTAGTAAGAAATCTCATGAATGACAAATCAATACCTCTGTTTTAACTCGCCATCAAACATTGGATGCTTACTGTAAATTGACACTTAGTGAGCCATACCCTTCAAATGTAAGTTACCATTAAACCTGGGAAAACAAACGTTCACTCGTGTGACAACTAAAATGACTCCCTTTAAACAAGACAGGAAACTTAACTGAAAACACAGCTTACCTCCAAACAGGCATTTCACATTCCATAGAATTGTAATAGACAAACAAATTCCAGTAAACTTAAGTAGACTACAAAACTCCTTACATTAGCTAGCAAAATAAACAGTTACTCAGCGTCTGCTGTATCAGTCTGCTTGAGCTGACCTTTCACTCCAGTGTGTGTGTGTGTGTGCGTGCGTGTGTATTGCAGTGTGTGTGTGTAGTGTGTGTTAGTGTCAGCGCCGTTGCTGTACAGTTCAGTTCAGTTCAGTAGGTGCTGTTAGCGTTTGTGTGTTTGCGTGTGTGTGTGCGTGCACGGAATGCACAGCCGTGCAATGTCCCTTCCAGCGCGAGAGTGTATGTGTGGGCGTACAATGCAGCGTTAGTTCGTTCAGTTCACAGATAGTTCTGTTCGGCTGCACACGTCGCCTGTGTGTTTGTGGATGTCAGTGTATTGAAATGTGGTGCAATGATTACCCATACAACAGCAGAGATCACACGTCAGGGATGTCTGATGGCTGGCAGGGTAGCTTCTAGACTTCTAATGAAATTCGTGGCTCTCACGTCAATAGTCCCTTTTCCCTCACAGTTCACGCACGGAGTGGGGGAGGGGTGGGCATAGCTTTTAGCTAACATGTTACCCCTCAAGATATTGATGTCCAGGCTTGCTCTTCCAAAAACAAAATCCTCGAAAAAGTTAAGATATCACTCTTAGCGACTTAGACGATCTAAACTAGATGTACCGCAGAGCGGTACAAAATATGACCGCTGCCCAGTCCAGCACATTTTTTCCACAAAAATAAATCACGCTGAAAGGCCTATATGATTCTAACTGTCTTACTAAATTGCATTATCCCCACTCAATTCTCACTTGTATCTGCTAGACAACAAGTACCAAAACATGATTAGTTCATAGATTTCACATGTAAAATTCATTTTATACAACCCCACCCCCATCTTGCCTGTTCATAATTCTGAGAAATTCTTAAATTGTGTGCATGTGTGCGTGTACATGTTTATGTTTATGTGTGTGTGTGTGTGTGTGCGTGCTTGTGTGTTTGCCTGCGTATGTGTGTTTGTGCATGTGCATGCATGCGTACATATGTCTACTGTGTGAGTATGTGTCATACGTATGATTACTGTGAATGTATGTGTGTGCGTATGTATCTGTTTATGCACATGTGTGCACATGGAATGGGTTAACATGACCCCTGGAGGCAAACATACGGAACAAATTGGTCATCCTAGGCCCTACGGTTCTCAAGATATTCACAGAAAACTGTGTCTGCCCTACCCTCCTTTCGGGGGGTCCAGTACAGCGGGGGGGCTACAGATCAAAACGAAAAATGACTGTTCCATGCTATCCATGTGGGGGTACATGCCCACCAAGTTTTGTCTACCCTGGTCTTTCAGTGTCCCGGGAATCCTTGACGGAAATTTGGACATGCGAAAAAAAAAACAAAAAAAAAACAAATCTGACTAAACCTATATGACCGCTGCTTCGCTGTGCGGCGGTCATAATAACAGCACTAGACTCACTTGAATGCTCTTCCAGCCATCTTCATCTGTGTAGCCTATCTGTGCATCGCCATAGCCCCAGCTTAGCAAAAGTTAACTTTAACGTTAGTTTAATGCAGCACGACTTCAGCGCTCGCACTATCAAAGAAAACAAAAACACAAACGTAACCGTGTTACTGATTTGAAACGTGTCACTTTATATGACCACTCGACAATATTTTCACATAAAACTATTAGCACGTCAGTGGAACCCAAACACTGTTACCGCTCTGTCCACACTGCTTGTACCAACTCTAACCTTTTTCTTCCTCCTGCGCATTCACGTGAGCCTTAAAGCTGCAGCACATATTTGTACCCGCTACACTTGCAATAATAAAACAAACTGTTTTATCATTGTTCAGCAAGCATTCTTGGCAGCGAAGTTGTTATTCCTGGCCTGTTTGGTCTTTTGCCGTGCGCTTCACGAAATAGCCTGTGCTTGTTAAACTGGCAGAGAAATTGCTCCTGTGTTTGTTTGCTCTGAGGCTGAAGAAGAGGTCTTTTTTAGAAAAAATGTTTTGCTTTTTGGACGTTTTTGCTTCTTGCCCTTTTGTTTTTGCGAAGGCTACCCCCTGCTGCCTCCTATGGAGGGCCTGCCTTATAGGCTATATTGACTTTGACTGCTGATGGCTTTTTGTGATTGTTTATTTGTTTATGTGTTGTCTTGTGGTGTGGTTGTGGTTTTGAACACATCAGTTTTGAACATATTTCTTGAAGTCATTTTCGTTAAGTGTTTTGTGGTGCTTATAAAGTTCATTTAATTATTATTTCTTAGTTAATTTTCATTATTTCTAAGTTTAATTTCACTCTGTCTGAGTGGTGGTGGATAACCAACCACCTGGCGCCCACCGTTACCCCATTACCGCCACAGTATGTTAGCATCCTCACAGTAGAGGAAGTGGTGCAGTGTGGTTTGGCATGATGTGGTGCGATGTGGTGAGATATGGTAAGGTGGCATTCAAACGACACCTAACTGGAGGCCAAGCTGCCTGGCACTCTTATTTGCCCACCCATCCATCACCCTGCTGAATTATTCATACAGGGGTGACGCTGCTTTATTGCCTGTTGAGGGGAGATTGGTTCCATTTTTTATTTCACTCTCTCTCTCTTTCTCTCTTGCTGTCTGTCTCTATCCCTCTTTCTCTCCATCGGCCCACCTCCACCCACCTCATCCGTGCTGTTCCTGCCACTTTGCATTTTCCCAATTAAATTAAAGGCAGCTCGGCATGAATTCTCATCAGAGGGAGTGTATACATGACAATTAGAGGGGCTGTGTTACCCACACACACACACACACACACACACACACACACACACTGAAAAGCTAAGAAAAAGAAAGAGAGGGGAAGAGAGAGAGAGAGAGAGAGGCAAAAGCAAAGGTAGACAGAAAGAGAAAGACACAGAAAGAGTCTGAGAGAAAACTGAAAACAATAAAGGGACAAGGAACAGGAAAAAGAAAGCATTAACAAGAGAGAGAGAGAGAGAGCAGGCGCGCTGGAACCTATTTTTGACCAGGGGGGCTGAATAACACAAATAATGGATGTCCGACGATTTCTCCCCCCCCCGGACATGTTTAGGATTTTGACTGCTAAATACGTCATTTTAGTGCGGTGTGCTAAATAAGTTTTAGAAAAGTCCTGGGCAGCCACAAATTCCAATGTTCCGCGACAGCACTCCGAGTCCACTGCGCCCACCTTAACCTCACAGAAGCGCACTTGACATCATTAGCCTATTTCAGTATAGCTAAGGAAAATTACTTTTCTGATCGTCAAAACCACACCAGAGATGTTAGGCTTTAAATATAGGCTAATAATCAGGCTGCAATGATCTCACAAATCATTTCTGAATAGCCTAAAGTGTGTCGTCTCCACAGCAAGTATGTGTCCTAATAATTTCTATCTTAGCGACTAGGATAGTGAAATGATTTCACTAGCTATGCATTTATTATTTTTGCAAAACTGTAAAACACAATTAAAGTTTCTTTCAGCTTATCTATGGTTTTTTTGAACGTGTAAATCACATAGAATATGTGGGCCTATATCAACCGTAGGCCTACACACTTGATCGCTATCACATAGGCCTAGATGAAACCACGCTACGGTTCTTACAGTAACTGACACACGTTCACGTTGATCTCTATAACTGTTAATTTTTAGTAGCCTATATTCGAACCTATCCATAACCCTTTTTTGCTATTTGACTCATCATTTCACATACAAAAATATAAATAATGTCAGACAGCGAATTAGTAATTATTTAAAAATATGCAGCACCCTCAGCACCCCCCTTCCAGCGCCTTTGAGAGAGAGAGAGAGAGAGAGAGAAACAGAAAGCTCTTTGACCGAAGGCAGAACAGCACCACAGGTACACTTGTACTTTCTGTCAGGCCTACATGCCTGCTGCTCTCCCTACACAACAGTCAATGACGTACGCACACACACACACACACACACACACACACACACACACACACACACACACACACACACACACACATGAAGACTGTTGGAAATAGGGTTGGGTATCGTTTGGGTTTTATCTGATACCGGTGCTAAGTCGATACTTTTAAAACGGTGCCGGTGCCGAAACGGTGCCTGAACCGGTACTTTGTTTTTATAATGTTTTAAATTAAAATGGTCTAAAGCATGAATTGCTTTTTTTATTATTGATAAGACAAATTTGAACATGAAATTGAACTGTTATATTCAATTTACTATCAATATCTCATTGCTCCTACGAATAATGCATTTAAATGTTAAAACAGATTGCCATGCATGCACACACAATGGTAGGCTAAAGCTCTGCTTTCTAGTTTATCCAGTGTTTGCCATAAGGTATGTTAAAACCGCTTTCCATAAAACTGCCAGGTCATGGACAACGGCATTTGCAAGCAAGCTAATCTAACAGGGACTCTGCTTTCCAGTTAATTCAGTGTGTTCCCAAATGCTTCAAGAAATGTCATGTCTTAACTCATAACACGCAATAGTTTTGAAAATGTCGGTGTTGAAGTGTTTAGATTCCCAGCGCTAGCCTAGTAGGCATTTTAACAGCAACTATGGCTATGGGCTAACACCAGTCAGCTGAGTTTAATTAGTGATAACGTACAGAGATGGTTTTGTAGCCTCTTTGACAGCTCAGTGACATCAGGTATGTAACCTACATATTTATGTTTTTGCCAGCTACATGTAACTTTTAACATGATCTTCAAATTCATTGTGATGCTATGCACATGAAAGATTAATATCATGCCATTATGTTGTTTAGAACACACCGTGAAATACAGTTTTTGCCGTACAACGTTGCTGATAACATTTCAAATAAATGACAGAGCATTAGCAAGGATATTTTGTAACATATAGGCTACTGTTGATGTTGTGTCATAGCCTTTTGCTTGTGTGTAGTTAGGCCCACTGCTAGATTTTGACAGGAGCTCGCGATATCGCTTTAAAGTAAAAAAAACGAAAAAAATAAAAAATACAAAAAAACGCTATTTATTAAGTACCAAAATGAGGCACCGAAATCCACGTTGTTATTCGATGCAGTTACTACCGTTTGCGTCGGCACCAGTGCCATATTAGAACCGTGTTTCGGTGCCCAACCCTAGTTGGAAAAGCAAAAAAGTTTTCCTTAGTCACTTGGCAACAATCCCCCCCCCCACACACACACACACACACACACATCCCTCCCCCGCCCCTGGTGTCCTGTCTGAGGGTTGTGTTGTGCAGCTCCAGTGCCAGGCTGGGTGCCAGTCCTTCTCAGCTAATCTGATTTCCATTTTTAATGAGTGAGACTCCCTCAGGAGAGGGCCACTGCCAATCACTGTACTACATTTAATTACCACAAATAAATCATTTCAAATGAAATCTGAAACGAGTTGGTTTTGCCCCCTAAGAGCCGAAAATGAGCGTTCGGGAAGTCTGTCAGTTTATTTTAATACACTATTCACCAACTTGCCTGTCAGACTTCATTGCCTAGGCAAAATTTCCTGCAGAATAGAAAACAAACCCATTGTGGGTTGAGATGAGGTGAACGCCTCCACCTCCCCCATGTATGAATCAAAAGTCTGATTAGTCTGGCTATACATTACCGGATTAATGTGCTCAACCTCACAGTATGAAACTGAACCACTCTTAAGTACACAGGCTCTTACAGTAAATCAAAAAATTCTACACATTTCACATGCTCGTGTTCAATACTGTCAACAGGAATAATTATATTGATCAGAAACAGAATGTATGAGATTGACATTATACTAAATGTAACACAATTAGCTTCCAGTTGTGATTGCTATGCAATTTTATTTTCATAAAGCTATATAATCTCATTAATGCATGATTAAAGGTATTTGTAATGTATCATAATGTCTGAAATAAGTATATAGTTAGAAGTGTGTGTGTGTGTGTGTGTGTGTGTGTTACTGCAGCAAAATTTGCCTGTTAGTCAGGGATGCACAATCAAAATGAGGCAATTATGGTAAAGGTCAGACACTGTATTTTTTACATTTTCAAGTGGGTAAAAGCATAGCCTCCTCTCCTCTCTCCTCTCCATTCTGTGATCCCCTCAAACACACATACCACACACACATACAAACATTTGTTTGCACACACACAAACACACACATGTTCTCTCTCTCCCACACACACACACACACACACACTCACACACACACACACACACACACACACACACACACACACACAGCCCACATGACCATTATTTCCAGCTTTAAGTTAAAGGGCTGGGCTGGATTTTTTTCCTGTGTGACATTTGGGCAACGGCTGAGGCTTAATGAAGTGTGAATTCCTCAATTACTGTCTCGGGGTCCAGCAGAGTTGCTGGGGTGACAAATCCATGAGCGGATGATGGAGGTAATTGCTGCCAGAGAAACACATGCAAAAGTTTTTTTTTTTTTTTTTTTTGGTGAAACTGCACAAGGATATAGATGGAGTCGGTGATGGCTCCACATTATTTATCAAGCCTGTAAGAGTGAGTCACTGGAACAACACTGTTTTTATTTGACAAAGACAGGGAAGGGAAATAATGGATTGCCTTGGCATTCACAAGGTCATTTCAGAGGGCAGGTTATTCCTCTCAGATGCCCTGGTGTGTATGTGTGTGTGTGGTGTGTGTGTGTGTGTGTGTGTGTGTGTGTGTGTGTGAGAGAGAGAGAGAGAGAGAGAGAGAGAGAGAGAGAGAGAGTGTTTCAGAACAATGTACTTCTCTGATGGAAATAGGTGAAGGTAAATCATCATTATACAAATCTGA
>NW_027468663.1:29515618-29535618 GCF_046254945.1 Alosa pseudoharengus
TATTTTGGACATGAAAATACTACTGTAGACTACTGCGCTATACTACTAGCCAACTGTAGTATAACTGAACTGTAGGCTACTTCGAAAAAACTGCAGTTCTTTTTTTGTAAGAGGATATGTACAGCAAGCATAAAAAGCAAACAGCCCAGACTCTAAAACTGGCCATTTATAGCTGTGACTCAAACAATTATTTGTCTTTCTCCTTGTCCTTTATGGGGGAAAACACTACATTTGGTAACTTCCGTAGACATCCAAAATGGGGTAGGATGATTGTATTGGGAGCACTAAGGTGTCAGATGATACTGTTAAAAAATGGTTACATTTTGGCCCTCAGAGTTCAGGTAGGATTTTGCTTAGGGGCCCCATGGGGGTCTGAACCGGCACTGAATATTGGAATAATACAATATATATTGAATAATACAATATTGGAAACACATTTTTCATTTTGTTCTTTTCTTGACATTTACTTTTTCATCAGCCATTTATGTAGACTTGACTTAACACTCTATTATAACTAAGTTCCACACCAAAAATTGTCACCATGGCAATTTAGGTTCTGTTGCCACTGTTGCTCTCCTTGTTCTGTCATGTTGCAGATGCCACGCTTATTTACGAGTCTGCATATAGATCATCTCAGACTGCGAGGAGTGCACACTCAGGAGCTTTCTCTACAACTCAACACACTCCTGACTAAACAACAGTTGCAACAATGTGCCTCTTTTGTGTCTTGAGAAGAGAAGAACGATTCCTCTTCTGTGTTTTTCAAAGAGGAGGGGAAATCAATTACCCTCCCTGGTTTGTTATGATGAAGACATTCGCATCAGGCAGATCATTTACTGAGCTGCTTGTGGTGAGTGTGGACTATGACAGACTGTCAAACATGGTTTGAGAATCTGCCTGCTTGGTGGCTAGGCGTAAATCATGACAAACGGCCTTCTCCTCACAGTGACTGATAAACAAGGCCATTACCAGAGCCTCACACTCCTGTCATAGAAATTTATCTTTTTAACCCTTTTATTTTGCTAATTGTTTGCAAAACAGGACCTACAGTAAATCATTTAACAAAATATAAGCCAGTGTGATTCACCTTACTAAACTGTGTCACAAAGCAAAATGATTTTGGATTGAATTAAATTGAAAACCTTTATTGTAAGAAGAGCAAACAACGAGATTAAAAGTGCAATGAAAAAATTGGTGTATGAGAAAATTGGTGTATGATTACTTTAATAATAAATCCACTAGTATAAACATATATTGTAAAACAATAAAAAAGAAGTTCCAGGACCTTTCCAATATCAAAAAGGCTGGCCAAGATAATCAAGTTTTATACGTCATCAACACATTAATAATGCTAAAAAATGTAACATAACCTTTTATAACCATAAACAAATAACTTACAATGAGAGTGATCTATTCAGTGTAAAACACTCATTTGATTTTTGTGATATAGGACAGTAGCCTAGTACTTAAGGGCCTATACCGATGATGTTAAGGATACAGTAGGTGCCACATGGCATTCCCATACATTTTGTATTGTTGTCTGGGCCTCAAGGAGAGAGGAGGTGATTCTGTGGGTTAAATAATTCAGGAGCGGGGTAAGGGGCTGGTCAGGGTGTCTCTGGAGAGGGTAGACTCAGCAACTGGCAAATGGAGGAAAAAAGAGAAAAATGCAGCCAACACCCATGTCTTCAAAGGTCCTTTGAGTGGAAGGAATTCATTCACTTTACCATCAAATGACGCAGCAAAAAAATAACAAAGAGCGTGTGTGTGTGTGTGTGTGTGTAGAGGTAGGGGTGAGGTTAGGGAGAGGACGTCCTTGTGCATTAGCTCTTTTATTTTGGGCCTTTATTAAACAGCTGTGATGTCTGGAAAACAACCCATAAATTGCACTTGTAGAGTGCTAAGGCAGTCTATCTCATCTCATTCCAGCGGCGACAGGCTTTTATCCGACGCTTGAATCCCCCCCCAGCCGCCAACCCCCCCACCCCACTCTTTAGATGTGCACGCCTGAGCTCCTCGTTTGATCGCTCCCGCCTCTGACATCATCTCTGCGTGGGATCGGCGCCTCTCTCCGATACTTTTGCAATATGAGATAACCGCCGCCACAGCGCCAAACGGTGATTTCTCTCCATCCGTGACTTAACACAGCGGCGATCAGATAATTAACTTAACACAGGAAAGGCCCATATTATATAATATCATCATTGAGGAAACACGGCAGGGGGTGATGGGGTTGGGTGGGTTGAGGTGGTTTATGTGGTTTGATATGGGGTGGGGGGGGGGGGTTGTTGAGGTGGGATGTGTGTATGGTTATGATGGTGGTGGTGGTGGTGGGGGGGGGGGGGGGGGTAGGCTGATTGCTTCTCAGGCATCTCAGGGAACTGATGAGCCAGAAGGCATTGAACTCGCACTGAACCCAGGGTGAAGTCGGGGTGACAGCCACAACCACTCAACCCATTAACCAGCCAGACACTGGGCTCCCTCCGGTGACTGCCGCACAGACTGCACATAAACAGCAGCGCCGCCGCGGGGGGGGGGGGGGGATGAGACAAGAAGACATGATGGAAGGGTCCACACACACACACACACACACACATGGCAAATGATTAGCAAGTCGCTAACGACAAGGATTTACATATTTGAAAGTTAATATTCATTATTATTTTTTGGGCTAGTTAAGTGGAACATAACAATTTTATCCTTACATGAGTGCATAAGAATATTTTTTAAAGCTACAGTACATTATACGCATAAGATGATTTGGTAACACTTTACTTGACGGGTGAGTTTATAGCACATTCATAGCAGCTGTCATAAACTACACATAAAGCATTCATGACTGTTTCATGAGACATGACTCAACATTCATACCAAACCTTTCATGAATATGGAAGACAGAACGACGACAAAATAAAAGTCCAACATCGTATTTGTGTATCTTTGTAAATATTTCATGAATATCTTATGAAGTCTACATCGAATGTCACTTTACTATACAAGTTGTGAAGTATTTGTAATCACTGAGTTTAACACTGGGAGGTAAACTAGCCTACATTCAGCTGACCCGTATTTGTTTTAACCTGGAACGGTTGGAAACTCCCAGTAGCAAAAGATGAGAAATCATCTGCAAAGGTTACATCATAAAACAAATATATTTTTATGAAACAAAAATTATTTGCTTGACCATGTTCTGTCTTTTTGGCACTGGAGTAGCCCATTGACTCAGATGTGACATGATCAGGTAAGAGGTTTGGACCAAAAACAGCAATGCTGCTTTGCGACTTTGGTCTTTTATTTTGACAAGCTCTCGTCGTTCTGTCTTCCACATTCATGAAAGTTTTGGTATGAATGTTGAGTCATGTCTCATGAAACAATCATGAATGCTTTATGTGCAGTTTATGACAGCTGCTATGAATGTGTTATGAACTCACCCGTCAAGTAAAGTGTTACCGATGATTTTAAAGCAATGATTTTAAAACATGACTAAGGTATACTTCACCCCAAGCTTCCTGGCCCTGTAAGGATAAAAAATGTGAGCATACTGACCACTCTATTTAAGCAATTGCACCATCATATCAGCATTGAAAAACAACTACATCAAGTTACAACATGCATGGCCAATTAATAGTCTTATTAGTTACTGTAGAATAATAATAACAGTATTTTAACAAAGTGATCAAATCATCCTCATAAATCTAGCCATTGGCTGATCTTATGAGAAATGTAAACATTTGATGTTTTTCCCTGGGTGCCAGTTGGTTGAGAACAAAGCTTTCTGAGCCTGCTGCTCCACAAAAACAGAAACCATCCGCGGATCAGCCGTGTGTTTATTTGTGCGCACTGCGCAGTATGCTAATTCTCCCTTTTGTTGGAGAGAACAAAAGTCTTGAGGAAGTCATTGAGCCGGCGCTGTTTGTTTAAGTACCAGCTGTCAGGTCCGATCTTTAACCTCAGCGGACTCGCTTCATCCTGAAACCAATTCATCTCTCAGTCTGTTTACTCTTTTCATCCTAGCATGGCGCTAGGAAACATTCCGTTGTTGTTTACTCGCTCTGCCAATCGGCAGAGCGGTTGAAAATGAAGGCATTCCAATTGAAATACAACACACAGGCAAAACTCTATTTGATTGAAGGAACTTCACACTATTTAATCAACTGGAGACTTTTTTAATTTAACCTTCTAGAGTCACACCAGCTGCACATGTTTAGAATGGGAAAGTTTGTCAAATTAAGGAAGGTTTCTAAAGGGAAAGTTTGTCAAATTAAGGAAGGTTTATAAAAGTTAATTTGTGAATGTCATGTCTTTGTGTGCACAAACACAGACAGCTAAAGTGACAATGCCTGAGACGCGAGAGCAACTCAGAGGAAATGTGAGAAAGTGGATAGTTCCGGAAACAAGGCCCAGTGCTCTCGTTTCTCCTGAGTGATTAGAGCCTGCTGTAATGTTGGTGCTACGACACCGCCTAACAGCTATCTCAGGCAGGAGAATGCACTTCACTTTCAGACAGCACGCCCACCCACCACCCGCCACCTAATCACTCTGCAACACAACCCTGACTGCTTAGCTCTCATCTAATTAGGCAGAGGTTCCTAAATCAGATGCCGGAAAAGGGTTTTAAATGTACACGCTTGCTCGGGTTGGCCTCCATGTATTTATTCGTGTATCTGTTTATGTGCTTTCTTTAACATGTGCTGTGTTGATAAGGGGGATTTGATTTTAGTCATTAATCATGTGTCGTTGTCACATCACATCGTGTCTGTCACGATCTGATAAACAGCTGATGTCTGATTTTTTTTTTAATTATTTAATTACTTTTAGAAAGGAGGGATGGGGGAGAGACTTTTTTTTCATCCCTAATTGGATGGACTGATATCGTCTGCAGTAAATCCCTCTGATGATTTGTAGTCTCGACACATTCTGAAGCACACGTTGACAACCTGAGCCTGTCAGTCCCTGGAGCTGAGCCTGAGGAGGGTGCCACCCCCAGTCCCCCTCACCTCTCTGGAGTCTGAAGCAGCTCATGACTCGGTTCATTCCTGCCCAGTCCTGTCCAGGCCTGGCTCGGTTCTGCTATGACTCGGCTATTCCTGTCCAGGCCTGGCTCGGTTCTGCTATGATTCAGTCCCTTCCTGTCCAGGCCTGGCTCGGTTATGCTATGACTCTTGCTGATCTATGGCCTTTTGGGCCTCCACCGTCGACTTCAAGGCAGTGCTGCCTAGAATGTGTTTGGAATGGGTTTAGTCAAGGGTTATGGTTAGGGTTAGGGTAAGAGTAAGGGTTAGGGTTAGGGTTAGGGTTAGGGTTAGGGTTAGGTTCCTTGAAGTCAACGGTGGCAGCGCTACCTTGGAGTCAACGGTGAGGGCCCAAAAGACCATCAAGCATTCAGGCTGGACTGGGTTCTGTTATGACTCAGTCCCCTCCTATCCAGACTGGGCTCTGTTCTGCTATGATGCAGTCCAGTCTTGTCCAGGCTGGGCCCAGTTCTGCTATGACTCAGTTCAGTGCTGTCCAGGCTGGGCCCAGTTCTGCTTTGTCACAGGCATGAGGTAGCCCACACCCAGCCTCTGTCTAACATCAGCCATTCTTGTGGATGTGATACACCTCTTCATATTGCACTCAAAAGCGAAATAAAATAGCAAAAGCTTCAAGCACAGTCGCTGAATTAATCAATGCCAGATGTGAGCGTTGAGACTGAAAAAAAAAATCAGTCTATTTAGCCTCTAACCGGCTAAATTATTTCTCCCTAGTTCCGACCTGTGTAGCCGAGGGAGAGAAGGGCCACTTGTCAAAGGCGAGTGTGATGATTTCGTCAGATTAAACCTACAAGCTGAAGCGTTGCCATGCCAGCGACCGCAGCATTTACATTCCGCCCGGGCCCCGTCTCATTCTCCAGGCGAGGCGACGCTCAGCACACAGGTCGCCTGCTCACTCAACAATCACTGCTCACTCCTCACCTCCTTACACACAACACCGTCCCCACCGCGTCAACACCTGCCGTGCTACACACACACACCCACACACACACACACACACACACACACCACTGCCACTCTGCACACATTCAGCGGAATTAAACTGGGTGAGGCGCTGAGGGGTTGCATGGGAGTGCATACCAATCCCTTCCTGCTTGACTGCAGCAAGCAGAGCATTAGGATGCAGCCTGAGGTGCCACTGTGTGCTGGCTGACTGGCTGGCGGGGGTGTGGTGGGTGGGGGTGGGGATGGGGTGGGGTGGGCTGGGTTGGGAGCGGTGGGGTGTGGAGCCTGTGCTATTTGGTATTCATTCACCTGCGGAGCTATCAATTCAGACCCCTTTCAGCGCAAGGGCCCGGCATGTCAACAGAGGGGGATGTAGTTCTCGTCTCCTCTATCACCCCCTGTGTACGCACTCACACACACACACACACACACACACACACACATGCACACACACACACACATACACACACACACACAGAGGCGAGAAAGCAGGTTTCTCCCCCGAGCTGCCGACCAGAGTTAATGCTGCTAAAAGCATTAAGTCTAATAGATTCGCCCGATAGAGGAGAGGCGCCTGCTTGATGATGATTGACTTCTTCCATAATGAAAATCCAGGGGGCTACCTTGAGGTGGAGAAGAGAGATGGCGGGGTGGGTGGCATCGCTGTGAGATGCACACTGTCATGATTGGAGCATCCACGAGGACACACCGAGCCCTCCAGGAAGAGATGGGAGAAGAGAAGGCGAGTGCTGCAGAGAAAACACACCACCCCACATCATCTCAGAGCATCAGTCAGTGTCAACAACGCTAGACAATCTCTCTATGTAGCCTTCACACTTTAATAAAAACTGCAACTAAAGAAAAAATGGAATTAAGAGTATAACATGAAAAGAAAACTCTGGGGATGTTTATGTATGATGTACCCATATTTCATAACTGCTATTTTGTTCTGTCTGGGATTCATCCATCTCTCTCTCTTTCTCTTGCTCTTTCTCTCTCAATCTCTCTCTCTCTCTCTCTCAGTCTCCATCTCTCCTGCTGGCTTTCCTCTCTCAGACGTCTGTGAATGCACATATTGACAATGTGTAATGGATATTGACTCGGGTAAACATCTTTATTCTTCGCTTCTGTTTACAGAACTGGTCCACCACTCTCAGACAGTCTCACATTTCGAAAAAAGGACAAGCGAGACGTGCACTCAGTGGTGAGGTCACGGATACAGGTGTTTCATAAATGTTTGGACAGGAGGAGAATGCCGTGATGAAGGCCTAACTGGTATAGTGAAGGGAAGCTATGACATGGGGAATAAAAAATGTATTTGATAGAATATCTTTGCTCTGTTATAGCATCACAGGGCATCACATTTGTTAGATGGATGGATATATGTGTAGCAGACACAAAAGAGACATTACTTAAAAGTCCATTTTCAAAGTGCTATATCTTTCTCTGCAAGACGTCAACTTGACTTTGAAAGGACAGAAGTGATCAATCTACTGAATCAATGACTTTGTTATCAGCCTCGACAGAGTCACCTTACACACACACACACACACACACACACACACACAGACAAAGTAGCCGTGCGATCCGAAGCGCCTTCTTGCCAAAGCACACTGAGATGGCCTCAGGGATACCAAAAAAAACAAACAAACAAACAAAACACTAAAAGCTGCATCGGCTCCAAAGTTAAAACGCTCAGAACTAAAAACCAATTAAATGGAAACTGAAGCCCCAGTGGTCCTGTATGGTTTCAGGGCTATTAATCAAAACCAAGCGCATTAACAGAAGTAGCGGTCCACGCGCGTGTGGCGCCGCGCACGCTGCACGGCCATTTGTCTCCGACGTGCACGACATTCCGCTCGTCGCTCGGCAACAGACATCGCCGCTGAGTAATGAATGGCCAAATGGGGTGTGATTTAGAGGTGTCCACTCCCGTGATCGCCTACTGACACGTCACAAATCATCCTCGCCTGCCCCAAGGCACAAAGGGGATACCCTGCTGGGCTTATCCTCCAATCCCATGCCAGTCTGTGTACTTAAACAGCTCTATCACCCTCGGTAAAGGCTTCAGGTGATTGCTCAGAAGAAGACTTCATTTTTGAGATTGCCTCAAACTGAGAAGGGTATTGCTTGTTACGACAGTGAGTGTATAGCTTATTGGAAAGGGTCTGGCTCCAGCCACCTCTTCTATATCTAGGCATGAATTATAGATGCAGGTGGATGGGAAAGCACGTATGTCCATGAGTGTCCATGACCAAAGGTCCTCGCACCACCTGAGAAACAGGCTGACCTTTGGCACGAACGGAAGCGGCAATCCTCTTAGCCTCGGCTTGGACAGCAAGGGCTTTGCCTGAGGCGCTATACAATTAGAGAGCTCACCGCTCATGTCCTCATCCTTGCCCTCGCAACCTTCCTCATGTCGGACCGTGCCGCCTGCACCTGTGATCATGTGTAAATAAAAGGGATCCATTCTGCTCTTCAAACACGTCCACTGCATGTCCATCTCCCCGTTCAGCTGAGCGAGCAGAGTGCTGCTCCAAACTCAGGTTAGCTTCGCACTCCTGTCAGCATGGTCGGGGCAGAGGAAAGCTACAGGCAAATACATTGATATGGATTAGCCAGCTTCCACGTCCTTGGGATGATGGCTGCTGATGTTTATACAGTGTGAATGAAAGGTGATGTGCCTGTGTGTTGGATAGTTGGATAAAGTTTCCTGTGTACTTTGTGCCTGTTGGTGGACGGTTGGGTCTGCTTATCTATCATGGCAGAGCCAGCCAATAGCCGTGAGGGTGAATGACGGGCGTAGTCTGTGTAGAGAGATGAAGAGTGAGGAGAGCAGTGAAGGAGGATAGCTGGTGAATAAGTGTGCATTGGTGCACATGTGGAATCACTGACAGCATATGCCCTCCTGCGCACAAAGAGCTGATGGGATCTGCTACAGCCTTTTCAATTGAAGGCCTATCGCATCTATGTGGCCCCCTCTCTATGGGCTGCAGTTAGCCTCGCTACTGAGAAACACAAGATTACCATACCTCATCTTTAATTCAATTCAACCTCCTGGAGGGACGCAAGAGAGAGAGAGAGAGAGAGAGAAAGAGAGAGAGAGAGAGAGAGAGAGAGAGAGAGAGAGAGAGAGAAAGAAAATAGGCGAATTTGCGGAGGCAAATCCAAAGAAAAAAAAATATAATTTATCTCTTATGCAACTTGATGAATCTTCACTCGGTCGGTAAACTATTTATGAGTTGCACGGCTAAATTCTTTCATGCATTTCTCCCTCCCTCCCTTCTCTGCATGCCTCTGCTCCCAAATCTAATTCGTCCAGCGAAAGTTATTAGCATTTTTTTTTCTTCCCTCCCTGTTCAGGCATACATATTTTATGAGGCAAGCAAAGTCATTCAGGAGCGCAGGTCTTCGCTATTGTGAGCGAGAAGCCTGTGAAGCGAGTGTCAGCCGGGCAGAGATTGGAGGGTGCGCACACCCCGCTCCAACACTGCTGTAGATGTTTTTTTTCTTTCCTCCTCTCTCTCTCTCTCTCTTCTGTTCTCTTCTCTCCCTGTAGCCAAAACTCAAATAAACAGATTACTGCATGAGAAATAAGTAAACATCGCTTTTTTTTGTCTGAGAGAGAAGCAGTAAAATAAATGGGTTGCACAGGGAGTGTTATTGTTGACATATTTCCTACACAGGAGCAGCACGTCTGCCGGAGTTACCGCTGATGAGTCTGGAAGCTGATTTTTTTAAAGGAGGAAGGTTGTTGAATACAGCGCAGAGATAGCCAGTAGTAATTATCCCCAAAGATATGCAGACGCAGCATCCAAACGCTGACGCAATTTGTCACTGTTCTGGAAATTCGTATGAAACATAGACAGTTTGTTTGTTTGCTCAGTTTTCTTTTTTTTTAACGTAGGTTTGTTAACATAGTTCACAAGAATGGAAAAAGATACACATGAACAGAGTCACTGACAGTAATTGCTGATGTCTCCATGAATATCCTTCCTTAATGTTCTTACCTCACATCCACGGAGTTAACTAGGTTTAGTATGCACATTATGGCTGAAGAGTTGATGCATGTCTTTGTAAACTGTACACTGGAGCACATATTTTTCATGCAATTAACCTACACTTACCCCTTACCCTGCCCTTACCCTGCTTTAAAGTCCAGGTGGACAGACATCCACTGTCGATCTGTCAGTCTAGCATTTCTCAGTCATTCAATGTTGCTAATGCGTTGCATATGTTCTGTGTTCTTGTCATCATTTCAGCTAAACAGACATACACAAGCAGAGGTACAATAAAAACATGTGTGTTATCTTTAAGTGGTGTGACCCCACGCCCCCCTGCCTGGTCACATCACTCTCCTCTGTCACCCCACAACACACACACGCGCACACACACACACACACACACACACACACATACACCCCAGTGCAGCTGTGGACCTCAGATTGTGGAGCTCTAATGGCATTTATGTAATCACCGCCAAGCACTGCTATAAATCACATGTCACGTCGGCCCTGTGCATGTCCTGGATCAATCAATCACTGTCAGCCCGCCGCAGACGCTGCACATCCGTCTGACTGTCACAGCCTGATTACCTCTGCTAATTTACAGACGCTACGCCACAACGCACCCCACCACGCCATCTTCCCCATCTTCCTGCTGAGATTTCTTTTCTTACTTGATGTCTGCCATGTCACAAATCAAAAATGACACCTCCTCACTATAACATAGCCTCAGCCAAAGTGCAACTGTATTAGTATGTTTCTGTACAACATTTCGGGTTACAAACTTTGTACGTTTTCTCTCCCTCTCTGTTTCTCAGGTTTATAAGTTTAATTTTCAGACATTTCATTTTCTGCATTTTTATTCTCATTTGGAACTGGAAAACACTTTGGGTAAACTCCTGCTGCTAAATGTACAATACAGACATAGGTTTGCAAGTCTTGAATTAATTGGGTACAAATATTACAGACATGATGGGAGACTCGTCTGCATAGGGTGCAAATGGAGAGCCCTAATGACGACCTGAAGCTAAATATTTAATCTGTCTGCAGGATGAGAAAAGGCACAAGGGGATAAAACAAGAGCAGCATAGGCAATGGAGTGGATTGGTTTATATCAATCACTGTGTCACCTCCGAATGGAAAAGAGAGAGAGAAAGGGTAAGATTCAGCTTGTACCCTTTTTCCTAGAGGTGAGGACCAGAAAGAGTCTTGGGAAAACACATTCTTGTTCTCCTATAATCTATCACTATAGGCTTCATATAACCTTCTTTTCAGTGAGAGCATGTGTGTGTGAGAGAGAGCAAGAGAGAGAGAGAGAGAGAGAGGTAGGGGAGAGAGAGAGAAGAAATATGCAGCCAGTGAGCAGGTAGTTTCTCACCTGCCTCTGCCAGAGTGCAAGCAGAACATCTAATTTAGGCTTTCTGCTGAACCATGCGAGCAGGCAGCTAGGAGTGCTGTGGGGGCTGAAGCCTTGCGTCCGCACCAGTCCAACAAAGCAAATGACTCACTCTCACTCTGCCCGAGGCTGATGTCCGAGCTCCGCTGCCCCACCATTCCACATCGCCGCACTCGAAACAAGACCCTGAACAAGAGATAGATAGATAGATAGATAGATAGATAGATAGATACTTTATTGATCCCCAGGGGAAATTCAAGGTCATAGTAGCATACAGACAACACACACACACATTCACTAACAGCAGAAAAGTAATTAAAAGTATATAATATAAAAAACACAACTAAGCAATAAGGGCAGTAGAAGATAAATAATATACTAAATATACTAAAATACAAATTATACTAAATAACACTTAATCTAAATCAATTCCAAAAAACAACAGTATCCACATAGTGGGTGATTAATCAATCAAGATGCGCTTGCAATGACTGAGGCAGGGACTTAGCCTGTGACTCTCTGTGCATAGTAAGGTAAGGTGCTCTGTGTGAATGAGTGTCATGGTGATGGTGCAAATGAGTAAGTGAAACAGTGCAACAGTGCAAGAATAAAGTCTATATATCTATATATATAACTATATTAAGAAAGGTATAAATGTGGTCACAGTTCGGCTGTGGCATGGAGGGAGGGGTTGTGCATATGTGCTAATATAGCACGCAAACAGTGAGGCAGAAAGACAGTGGTAAAAAGTGGCAAGTGGACAGACAGTATCCAAACATGGAGGGGGTGAAGAGGCAGACAGACTGCGGAGAAGTCTATTTCTCCTCTTCCCTAAAGTGAAGCATTGAACAGTTCAATGGCCCTGGGGACGAATTACTTCCTCAGTCTGTCTGTTGTGCAAGGCAGTGAGCGAAGTCTCCAGCTGATCAGGCTCTTCTGCTTAACAATAGTGCTGTGGAGTGGATGACACTTATTGTCCAAGATCAGTTTGTTCAGGGTCCTTTTGTCAGATATTGAAGTGATGCACTCCAGTTCAGCTCCCACTACAGAGCCAGCTTTCCTTACCAGCCTGTCAAGTCGCCCCGCATCCTTCTTCTTTGTGCTTCCTCCCCAGCATACCACTGCATAGAAGAGGACGCTGGCAACAACAGACTGGTAGAACATCCTGAGGAGCTTGCTGCACACATTGAAGGAGTGCAGCCTCCTCAGGAAGTACAGCCTGCTCTGCCCATTCTTGTAGAGTGCGTCAGTGTTGGCTGACCAGTCCAGTTTATTGTCCAGGTGGAGACCCAGGTACTTGTAGGTGCTTACCACCGAAACATTGACCCCATCGATGGACCCTAGGCAGATGGGTCAGGCCCTTGAGTCGTGGATCTGCTCAAGGTTTCTTCCTATATGTATTTCCAATTCTAGGGAGTTTTTCCTCGCCCCTGTTACCCATGGGCCTCTCTCTTTCTTTTCTTTTCTTCCTTTCTTTCCTTTTTTACTCTGATTGCCTACATTCTGTAAAGTGCCATGATACATGTGTAATGTTTTGGCGCTCTATAAGCACAAAAAAATTGAAAATTAAAATAGACCTGCGGAAATCCACCACCATCTCCTTGGTCTTTGAAGTGTTGAGTTGGAGATTAAGTTGGACAAGCCTGCATGACAGAGCAAGCCTTCATCTTAGACACTCTGTATGTAAATCTCTCACAGGTTTGGTTCGTTGGTCATGAGTTAGTGCGTTACATGTTGGCAGGTCCTCTCAGTGGTTGCATCCAACATGGCTCTGCGCACGGCTGAAACTCAATTTACTTTTAGTCTATTTGAATGTATTAAAAAACTGTACGCTTGACTTGACTACCAGCATAGACTTCGTCTAACAGCATGAACTTTGTGAGCCAGTGTTGAAATGAAAATTTTGAACCCTGTATACTGGCATTAAATTACTGAGTAAAAGAAAAGGGATTAACTGCAAAACCTAGAACTCTTGAACCTTTTATTTTTCTTATTCAGAAAGTTAAAATCCCAAATCAATCAAAACTTCTGTTATGTATAATGATGCACATGTGCCCTACCTCAAGTGTCCTTTTATCTCAAGGCACACTCTATTTTCCATCCTACATGTATTCTCAGCTCTATTGCACATGAAGCAGGCTACTGTATGATAACCTTGAGTATAAGTTTAAGTATATATACTCTTTTGATCCCTTGAGGGAAATTTGGTCTCTGCATTTATTCCAATCCGTGAATTAGTGAAACACACACAGCACACAGTGAGATGAAGCACACACTAATCCCGGCGCAGTGAGCTGCCTGCAACAACAGCGGCGCTCATGGAGCAGTGAAAGGTTAGGTGCCTTGCTCAAGGGCACTTCAGCCGCTTTCTACTGGTCAGGGTTCGAACCGGCAACCCTCCGGTCACAAGTCCGAAGCGCTAACCAGTAGGCCACGGCTGCCCAAACCTTGAATGCCAGCTTAAGTTGTAATGGGTCCATAATATTACTTTTTTACGGATGTTATTATATACAATTCTGGGATATACAATTTCTTACACAAAGCGGCAGAAGAATAGCAGAGACAGACATCATTTTAAATAAACAGGTAACTGGGTACGCGTCGTTCACTAAAAAATAAACCAGCAAAGAAAATCCACCAGTGTGCGGTTATCCTTCCCTTTCTTTTAATCTTATTGACGACTGCACCTCACCAGCACCTGGAAAGCTGTGTATACTGTAGGAACTTTATCCTTTTTAGGTAACTGGGTATATTACAATTATAAATCTCCACATATTATAGGTCATCAGTGTTGTTATTGAAAATATAACTTTATTTACAGACTCAAAGTCCAGATAAAAACACACACAACATATTACATAAAGAGTACGTACAAACAGACATACATAAATACATACAGACATACAAATGACTGAAATATTTTAGTCTTACATGCCATTGGACAAAATGAACAAATTATGGCTTTTGCATTCAAAAGAAGACAATACTATGTATAGAGTAAATGAACAAGTGCGCTGCATCCCCCAGACAGTAGTTATGTGCTTGAACCCTTGTGTTCTACACTTTTCCAAAGTGAAACAAACAGCAGTCAATGTCAGCCGTGAAGGCCTTTCCTGATCAGTGGGGTGGGAAATGGGCTTAGGGTGGACTATTTAATTGTTTTGTTTGAGAGGGAGCTGGTTAGCATGCAGAGAGAGTGGGAGGAAAGGGAGGATCGTAGGGGGAGGGGGTCTGGGGGCAGAGGAATATTGATTTCCTGTGGCGGTAGCCACCAAGGCCCTGTCATTTGCATTAGTTGTTAATCAACATTGGAGCTCAGGCACCAATAGATAACATGGCGAGCAACCGAGGGAGGAAGATTGGAGGAAGGGAGGGAGGGAGAAATGGAGAAGGGGAGAGGAGGAAAGAGAGAACCTGATGAGAGAGAGAGGGGAGTGAGAGAGAGAGAGCAGAGAGGGAGAGGGAAATAGAAAAGACAGGAAGGGAAAGAATAAGAGAGAGCAGAAGAGAGAGAAGTGGAAGAGAGATATAGACTTTAGATATGAAGGAGTGAGAGGAAAAGAGAAAGAGAGGGATGGAGTGTATGTGTGGTGAACTATTGCAAGTTGCGATTAACCCATTTACTCCTAAAATGCCTGCTAAAAACGCCTATAGAATCCTATGGCATTCTAGACTAAATAACCTTATTTCCTGAGTGTTTTCTGAAAAAATGCTAAAAATTGTCAACGTCTACCAAAATTTAATATCTAAGCCTCTGTATACCTAGAAACATGAAATAAAAAGCATGCTGCGCTATGCAGCAACCAGTGGGAGATTCAATGTTGTGCAACTGGCGGGAGATAGAATGTTGCGTCGTATGTGCGTACATGACTTTTTTCATTTATGTGTTTTGTTTCACTGACTTCTTTCTAGTGGCAGTATGAGGGAGTATCCACACGAGTGATGTATTTCTCAATGGGCTACAACTCCTCTCAGATAAACAGCACTTTATTAATGCACTGCCAGATGCCCTCAAGGCTTTACACAGCAGCAGATTCACCAGAGGCGTCCACCATCACAATGACCTCCACACACTGAAGTGAGAGACCACTGGGCCAATGAGCCCACTGAGCTAACGGCCAGTCTGCCCTCTTTACAAACCTGGCACCCTGGCAACAACACTGCTGCTCCTTACGGGGCTGAAATTCTAAGTTGTATAGTGTGTGTGTGTGTGTGTGTGTGTGTGTGTGTGTGTGTGTGTTTGTGTGGCAGAGAATATCTCAAGGTCTGACAGTTCTCATCTCTGAGTATTGTATCCCTGGTTGCTCAAAGCCAAGGCTAAGGCTGAACACTCTTATGGTCAAAGAAACCAGTTTGAAAGAGGGAAAGTGACAAACATTTCTCTGGTAAACAAATACACAATTTCATTTATTAAATACATAGGTAAGCATGAGATGTGTTGGCTGTCCTGCATAGAGAGAGAGTAATTGAGTGAGTACGTGGAATAGATCTGTGTGTTTGTGTGTGTGTGTGTGTGTGTGTGTGTGTGTGTGTGTGTGTTTGTGTGTGTCTTCGAGCCTCTCTATGTATGAACTTGCGTGAGAGGGTATGTCAGAGAGTGTTTCTGTATTGTGTGTGTTTACGTCCTTGTGGAGAACGTGTGTGTGTGTGTGTGTGTGTGTGTGTGTTTGTGTGTGTGTGTGTGTGTGTTTACGTCCTTGTTCTGCACCCTCCAGCCGGTCAGACCAAAGCCTCCCATCAGCCTTGATGATGAAGCAGAGTGAGAGTCTCCTGAGCCAGAGCTTTAGAGAGGTGTCTGCCCCTCTGTCCATCAGACATGCACTGAATCACTGCATGCCCGAGCTCAGCTCTGTGGAGAGAACCTTGTTTTTTGTCTTTCATTTCCACATCTGAGCACAACAGCAGCCAAACCCATCAAAAATAAACAGAAGAGGCTCTCGTCCTCCAAAACACCTCAGACTGGGCACATCAGCTCTGCACTTCACCAGCGTCCACCATCCAGACAGCAGGACTTGAAGACCCACGCCAACTAATCTCAGTCTGAGTGCAGGAAGTGTTTCTGGACCAAATCACAGCAGATCATTGTTCCTCATGTGTGCGTGTGTTTGTGTGTATGTGTGTGTGTGTGTGTGAGAGAGAGAGAGAGAGAGAGAGATTTGGAATGTATAGGAAATTCCAAATGAGGGTGTTACATTGGTGTGTCATTATAGTATATTTACTGGTATCATCCCAGTGTAACTAGGAAGCTATAGTAAGACATGCATGGAATATCGATGGACCTTAAATGTAATATATAGCATGTGGAACAGAGGAAGAAAGTGGTGGTCTCACCTCTGTGTCCAGCCAGGTATGGGGCAAACAGAGAATTGCGCTCTCTGTTGATAGCGCTACGGTTCTCATTGATATGGATCCTGAGTTGCCTACGCGTGCACCCTGTATACTGTAAACCACAAGGACAATACAAGAAATATATGACATTGACCGAGTTGCAGGTTATGAATTTCCAAATATCATATTTTTCCCAGTGTAGAAGCTGGTGAAAGTATCAGTCTTGTGTACACAATTACATGAAGTGACATGGGAAAAAATGTCATGTCATCTAAGCGTTCACGGGGATGTTTGAAATGATCAAAAGTATCAGAATGTACCAACTTATCCTATAAGGTTAGACGATCTAGAGTGAGTGAAGAGCGGTGGACTGGGGAAAAGCTCTGCGCATTTAGCGTCAGTCTGGAGAACATGCCAGTGATGTTTGATGATCTTCTTGATCTGGTGGCTAAAGGGTGTGTATGTGGTACAACAAATCAGTGGAGGGTCGCTGCGATGAGGCTTTGGCCCATCGCAGAACTGGCTTGAATTTTTGTGCGATGTGACTCGTATCAGAGCATCGTCAAGGCATGTGGTGGTGTAGCCCTGTTGGACAAAATCCTGATATAATTTCTGGGACTCATTGTGGAAGTCCTCATCCTTCTGACAAATACGCCTTAAGCGTAGAAATTGGCTATACGGTAGTCCTTTTTTGCTTGGCTCTGGGTGGAAACTAGACGCATGCAAGGCAGTGGGTTTTCTGTATAGTGTAGTGTATAACCTATTGGTGTCCCGCACTGCCCAGGTGTCAAGGAAATGTATCTGATCCCTGCCATACTTAAGGTTGAAATTAAATCCACAAGAATGTTCATGTATCGGTGGAAATGAGATCACTCTGACTCAGTAGCCTACCTCTCCATATCAAAAACAAATCATCAATGTAGGGCTTGAACAATAAGATGTTACTGGCAAAAGGGTTATTCGTATGGATATGCCTGTGCTCAAGAAAACCCATGAAGACGTTGGCGTAATCTGGTGCGAAGGTAGCACCCATCCCCGTACCTCGAATCTGAAGGAAATAGTCCTTGTTAAAAAGAAAGTTGTTTTTAGTTAACACCAATCTGGCCATATCACATAAAAAGGCTGTGGGTGGGGAACAATCATTGCGAGAGTTAAGAAAAAACTCAAGGGCTGTCAGGCCAATGAGGGATATTAATGTAAAGGCTGGTTACATCCATAGTGACTAAAAATATGTCATCACCGTCCAAACTGACATTTGTTATCGTTTCAATGAAATATCCTGTGTCTCGGAGGTAAGAAGGTAGGCTTTCCACGAGAGGCCTAATTCGGTTCGGTTAAGGAGCTTACTGGATACAATGGGACGACATGCTGGGAATTTGTTATAAGGTTTATGCACCTTAGGTAGTACCGTACATACATGACAGGGATGATTGGGTTTTTTGTAATGAGATAGTCCCTCTCAGAATAAATGAGGTATTGATTGTTAAAACCTTCATTAACGAAAATATCAATCTCATGTTTATACGAGACAGTGGGATTGCTCACCAGTTTCTTATATGACATACCATCAGACAATTGTCTTAGAACCTCCTGTTCGTAATCAGACCGATTCATGCTGACATGTCCCCCTCCCTTATCGACACTTTTGAATATGATGTTATTATGAAGAGAAGATAGTGACAGCAGTTGCGATTTAGTACAATTAGACCATTTTTTATGAGATGTAGACATGTACTGTACAACGATTAAATGTCTCTATCAACCAATTTGCTAAAAGTGATGAACAGATGAACAGCCAGGCCAGGGTAAGATGTCCAAATGGCCTTGCAGTGTGCATGACATGATGCTTGTACAGTGAACTACACTGGGCCTTGTCCATGGCCCTCCTGCTCCAGACCAAAGTTATTCACTGTTGACTCATGTGGACAAGAGCAGATACTTTGAAGGAGCGAAGCTGACACTCAAATTTTTCAATCATTGAAAAGGTGGCACATTGCCCAAGTTGGAGACGACGCGCTTGAAGGGGAAAAGATCAGCTTTTACAGTCTGGTGGGATGTTCCCAAACTGTGGCTTCTCTCTGATACATTTCAGTGGAAAGACCCACAGACAGCAAATAAAATACTCTCTGGATGACAGCAGGGCTGGAGCTCTGAGCCTCCCCCAGTCCTCCTCAATAAAAAGTATGTTCTTAATTAAGTGGATCTAAAATATAAAATGTTTACTGGACTATATTTGTCACACTGGTTGATCTGTGTTGTCTGGCAAAGGATGTCAAATAAACAGAGGAGGACGGGAGCACATAGAAGTTAGCTAATTACTTCAACTTGGAAGATAATTGCCTGACATTGATTGTGCTTATCTGTCCGACCATAAACAACGCTGGAAAGAGCGCAGCACTTTTTGCATTGCTTTGTCTTTGTCTGTCGCTATCCATTAGTGGATCAATCTGACTTCATTTGTTTGCATTGGCACGCTGGGGAAGCGATGGGGGCTGGACGAGGCCTGCTGCATCATTTTTCTCTCCAAAGGAACTTAGAAATAGACACACACACACACACATACACACGCACGCGCGCGCACACACACGTGTACGTGTACACACACACACACACACACACACACACACACACATACACACTCTCCCTCTACATCTCTCTCTCCCTCTATTTCTCACTCTCCCACATACACACAACACCCCCCATCTCTCTCTCTCACACACACACACACATTGACACACACACTTTTTTTCTCTCTATCTCTCTCTCACACACATATTCACCAGCTCACTGAACATTGCATGCTACTTGTATCATCCAACTTCATGACCATGGTACATGGATTTAACTCACCAGAGACATGGCGCCTTTGAAATGATAAAAGCCTGCTTATGGAGGCTTATGGTGGAGGGGATGTGGTGGGGGGTGGGGTGTATGGACATCATAGGTAGTTCATATGTGTAGGAAAAAAATATTCCTTTGAATGTGATTTATTAAGTTCCTTTTTAGAGAAAGGAATACATCATTACCGGAGGTGCAGCTATTGGAGGAAATTAATTTGGGTGTGTAAATGTAATGTCTAAAAGGTTAGAGAGTTGGATAGGTGTTCACATATGTTTGTACTCAAACATCCACTTCCCAAACCTTCTTACTGCATTTCAGAGTTGATGGAGAAATGATTGAATGATTGAATTTAATACCCAATCCGCAACTGACATTACTGTAAGCATTCATAGAGTTTTATGATGGCTGATGGTCAAAGCAACACACACATTATCCACTTTGTCATCTAGATGT
>NW_027468663.1:29540618-29668118 GCF_046254945.1 Alosa pseudoharengus
CCTCTGCTCTCCTCCTCCTCCTCCTCCTCCTCCTGGGTCCTCCCCCCGTACACCATGCTGGGCTCCCCTCCCATGCTGGGCTCCCGTCAGATATGCCCCCAGAGTGTCCCCTGGTGCTCAGCGCACTGCACTGCACTAAACAGACCCAACACCGGAGGACCAGAGAACAAATAAACAAACAAACAAGCAGGTAAACAAAACAAATAAATAAGTAAACTAACATGCCCTGTGTACCACACTACACTGCACTGCAGAGCTCATCACAGACCAAACACTAGAGGACCGAAAAACAGACAAACAAACAGGACACTTGATGTCCATTACCTGGCTGTCTACTGGTGCCCACTGGACTGCAAAGTCCTTCATCAGAGGACCAGACACTAGAGAAACAGTCCAAATAAACAAACAAAATACACTTCCACTTGATTGTTATCAGAATAGTCCCAATACCTACTCCAGTCAGTTAATAAATGTACATTGAGCACCATCAAGTGGGAATTTCTGTTTCGAGATTGAAAAAACTAACAAACAGACAAACCAAATCAATTAGAATTAATTAGCATCCAGGTATTCTCCTGACAGAGCAGGCTTGAGTGCTCTTGTCTTGTACCATTGCATCCATCATCATGTGCTTCATAACCTCTGGCAGCATTCTTGCTAATCAACATCTCTCCACTCCAGCAGGGTGAACACAAAATAAACAACACAAAACCTTTTGGAGGATGGCGGTTGATGATCTGGGTTATTTTGGAAACAAAGTAGAATGTCTTTTTGATTGGAATTCCAACATGTTTCTCTCTTTCTCTCTCTCATACACACATACACGCACACACACACACACATCATAGATAGAGAGATAGAGAGACGGATAATGAAAAAAGGTAATCGAATGGATGAAAGAGGATGCTTCCTCAGAGCGTGATTCCGATTCAGAGAGACATGCAGTTGTCACAATCACGAAGACAAAAGACTTCCTCTGAGGCCTTTACTGTACACTCCTAATATGTAGATTAGCTAAAGAACATCACGCTCTGGTAGATTCCAGCATGGAAACTTTGGGCTTCTCTGCAACCTTGTAAATGAATGTCTCACATTACTTAGCGCTTGCGCCATGCTCAGCTAGGTGTTTAAGGGATCAACAAAAGCTATTTTTCTGCCCATGTCCTGATATATGATGCCGAGCAGAGGCTGAATATAATTACATGGCGTATGACCCCGCAAACAATGTGTAAAGCTGAATTCCTTGCGCTCAGCATATTTCTCGGGTGAAATGCGGGCCGAGCCTCAAATCCAGTCTCTTTCCATCCAGCAACGTGATTCAGAGACATGCCAAAGCCCCCGCCTCCTCCTCCTGCTACTGTTGCTGCTGTTATTTTTTTAGACAAATATTAAACCATCCATGAATCACAGGGTGTGTGTGTGTATGTGTGTGTGTGTGTGTGTGTGTTTGTGTAATTTAATGTTTATGAATGAGGGGTTGTACTTGCAGGTTAAATCACTCTTTCTGTCTCTCTTATTCTTCATTTATGTATGTGTGTGTGTGTGTGTGTGTGTGTGTGTGTGTGTGTGTGTGTGTGTGTGTGTGTGTGTGTGTGTATGTGTGTGTGTGTGTGTAAGAGAGAGAGAGAGAGAGAGAGAAAGAGAGAGAGAGGCAGGGAGGAAGAGAAAGCAAGCATGTTTGTGTGTGAATTTCTGACATTTTCAATTGTTAACATCTCATCTCCGTATTTTCACAACTAACAAGAGCATATTTCCATAGCAAAAATTATGATATTACATCCTGCACTAATCAGGCTGTAATTGGACAAAGTGTTCTGTGTGTTTTAGAGTAGAGGTGAGAACCATAATTCAGCACCATTCTTTCCTCATTACCTACCTGGGTTCAAAAGGTCTCCTGTTTGCAGCGAGGTCTGCGCTAATGGGAGTTAATCTGAGAGGAGGAATAGAGAAAAACTCGATCGCCTGTCGAACACCAACCCACAGACGTGCCAGAACAGAAGGTGCCCTCTATCACGCTCTCGCTTCCTTTCATTCTCTCTATTTTTATGTTTCTCTCTCTCTTTCTCTCTCTCTCTCTCGTTTTCCATTTCTCTCTTGCCCACTCCCTTTTCCTCATCCTCTCTCTCTCTCTCTCAAAGTCTATCTTTCTATTTTTTATCCACTTTCTCTGTCCTGCTCCCAATCCCTCTCTCAGTCTGTCACTATCTTCTCACCTTCCCTTCATCCTTCTCCTCCTCTAGTCCTCCCTTTCTCTCACTTTATCATTATTTTTCTCTTTCTCTCTCACTCTCTTCTCTTCAAATTAAATCTCCAACTCAAAATGAAATAAACCAAGTGTAGCCAAGTCGTAGCGAGCCATTGATTTCCCCGTGATGAAAAATAAAATTAGCGTTCCTTAATTATGATTCACAAGCACAGTCATGTTTATGTGCTTTTTCATCGGTCTCCTGTGAGCACAACATATGGAGTTAGTTAATCAAGCTAATGATCTAATTCAATGAGTTCATTATTTTGCGTAGCTCACTCCCCAGGAGGGGCCCCTCCTTGCTGCCAGAAATTACAGGCAAAAACGATTACTACAGTAGTTGTCCATTCAACGAAAAAAGCAAGTAGGAATAAATCCTGAGTGAGCTCAGGCCCCAGGTTAAAGGTGAGGACCGGATGAGTGGACAAGGAATTGTGTGGATCTAATCGACACCAGATGACATAAAGACCCACGTAAGTTGGGCTCTAGAGTCAACCGTATATGATAGTGTATGTACTAATTGCGTGTACTGTGTAGTGTACAGTATGTACTGGTAAAAGGAAATAATTGTTTGCCATGCCAATAAAGATATAAAAGAGAAAAAAGAAACAGGAAAGAGGAAAGAGAAAGAAACAGCCAAACAGAGATAGAACGAAAGACAAACATGAGAGAGTGTCATTGAACTTGATCAGGTTGAGAAGGGAAGGGGTGTTGCTGTGGGAATGGCCTGTAGCCTGTTGAGAGATTGAGGCGCTGCTATGTTCCGTCTCTAGAATAACATTTGCCTTACCCTTCCCACACATGTTAAAGTTTGACCTGCGAAGCACAGCACACATGAAATTAATGGGCCTGAATATTGGTTGAAAGAGTGCTAAATGTCATGAGACTTTTATTAACTTTAGCTCTGTGTAATACTGATGTAAATTTTGTACTTTATATAAGCAGATCTAAAGCAACTTTAATCAGAATGTTTGGAAAACTGTTTCATTTAGCCTACTTTGACATTTAACATGCTGCCTGATGGCTAATATCAGTGGAGATCCATGGGGCTGATTTTGGAGATTGTCCACAAACAAGAGTGCAGCTTAATCCAGTGGATGATGATGTGGATGAGTTTCAGAACTTGTGAAGATATTTCAGGGATAAATTATTGGGCTTAGAGTAATGTGGCTTAGCAGCACCATACCTGTTCGAACTTCTTATTCAATACTTCTGTCGTCCATCAAACTTTACAAATGTTAACGTTTTTAATTGATTTCAACCACCAAACAGCAGCAATATCCAATCCATTTAAGTGCATCTCCTCCATTTGGTGCGGCTGGAGTAATGAAATCCACTACCCGACCTGTTTCCTCAGAGCCCCACTTGAGAAGAGGCGTAAAGAAACGTCCTCAGTCACACCATCAAAGCCACCACGGTTTCCCGAGGAAGGGAGAGAAATGCATTTGTCAGAGACACCGGGGATTGCTTCAAGCGCATGTGTACTTAAAGGGAGATAAATTAATTTGGCTGAGAGGGGTTGTCAGAAGCGACATTAACCACGGCAAGGAGAGATGAGCCTTTTCATGTTCAATCTCTTATGCCTGGGTGGTGTGTTGCGGTGTGCTGTGCTGTGCTGTGGTGGTGAGTTTGCCCAAAGGGATCCTCTGTGGTGACTCTCCAACAGGAAATAACCAAATCTAACAGAAATCTCCCCACTCTTCCTCCTCCAGTCCATCCTCCTCCTCTACCCCCCACCCCCCCACCCCCCAACCCACCAAACCTTCGCTTGTTGTCTCTGCAGCCAAGCAGAGAGATATAAATCAGGGAAAGGGAATCATATCTTGTTTTACAAACCATTTGGAAACAGCATGAGGTTGTTTAATGTTCCATTGCTAATGGCCCTAGCCAGTCACATTCAGTAATGATCTAAAATTACTGCCCTCTCTCTAGTGACGGCAGTGGTGGTGATGATGAGGATAGTGGTGGTGGTGGCGATGGTGTTTATTGATGGAGATATTTGCCCACAGGGGCACTTCTGAGGCACCACTTAGGTTGTAATTACCCCTGCGCCACCTTTGGCAGGGTATGAGATGCTGAGATGCCCTCCACCACTACACTCGGTCATCGAGCCATGCAGCCCTTTTCCACTCGACCCACCCCCTCTCTGGCTCCTGCCCTGCTACCCATGCACCCACAAGTATGTACGCCTCCTTCCTCTGTCACTGCACGAAACCCACTCCTCTCCATCCAAATCAATTTGCTCTCACCCACACATACACCTTTTTACCCCCACTCCCGTTCTTTCACCCAACAGCTAGACCAGGGGTGGGCAAACTTTTTAGCTCAAGTGCACAACACCCCCCCCCCCCCCACCCAACGACACACATTTTTTTTATAGCCTATCATTTAGTATCAAGCGTATATGTTTTAAAATATTAATTGCTTCAAAACTGTCACTGTCGCTTTAAAAACAATTCACGTTGAACAATTCAATGAATGTCATCCACTCGACAGCACTACTATAAAGCAAAAGAGCTTGATCAGCTGGAGACTTCGCTCACTGCCATGCACAACTGAAAGGCTGAGGAAGTCATTTGTCCCAAGGGCCATTGAACTGTTCAATGCTTCACTAAAGGGAAGGGGAGAGATAGACTTCTCTGCATAGTCTGTCTGCCTCTCCACCCTCTCCATGTTTGAGTACTGACTGCCCACTACTGTTTTACTACTGTCCACAGCCTAATGTTTTCTACTGTTTTACTGCTACACTGTTTTTCATGCTATATTAGCACACATGACCAATGGCTTCTGCTACAATACTGAATGGCTGTAACCCTATTACCTCAACCTATTCTTGCACTGACATAGTTTTTATATTACCTTGTCAACATTATACATTACTCTCTTATTTGTCCATATTATGTATGCTGGTCTCTAGACCTTATTCTTGCACTGTTGCACTGTTGCACTTTTTGCACCTTCACCATGACACTCACTCTCTTGCGCACCTTACCATGCACACAGAATTACAGGCCAGTCCCGGCCTTGTCACTGCAAGCGTCTCATGCTTGATCATCCAAAAGCACACTGTGGATTTTTTTAATTTAATTTATATAGTATATTTAGTATTTAGTTTTGTTAGTTTTTCTTATCTTCTACTGTCTCTATTGTACAGTGGAGTTTTGTTATATGTATATACTTATATGTACCCTTTCTGCTGTAAGTGCATGTTGTGTGTGATGTCTGTATGCTACTGAGACCTTGAATTTCCCGTTGGGGATCAATAAAGTATCTATCTATCTATCTATCTATCTATCTATCTATCTATCTATCTATCTATCTATCTACGTTTATTTCTCATTTATTTTCTGCCCACTCCGCTATGTCTAGTGCTGTACGGCTGTGTCCTCTCACAGTTTATAAATTGTCAGTAGTGGGAACTACTGTTGCCTTCATGATTTCCTTTTAAAAGTTTCTTATAAGGAGATATCAATTATCAACAATGACAAGCCAGCTGGAACCTGCCGCTCTCTCTCCCTCTCGTGAGTGCAGACACGTTCCCAATTACTGTAAGTAGCATTACTGTAAGTAGCATTACTTTCAAGTTAGATCTGCTGCAAAGTCGATCGAACTTAGAGTAGGCCTATCATCTCTAACATGATGTTTTGACATGGACTTTGTAAAAGTTCTCTAAGGAGAGTGAAAAGCAGTTTGCAGTAAAGCTAACCAACCGCGTCTTGTCTCTATCACAGGAAAAAAATAGCGAACAGCCTGATAACCAAATTACATAAATGCTCGGCGGGCTGGATGAAAGTGCTTGGCGGGCCGGATCCGGCCCGTGGGCCGCAGTTTGCCCACCCCTGAGCTAGACTCTGCATGTCTGATCCTTCTATGGGTCTAGTCAAATGTTAGCTGCTTTCACTCTCTCTCTCTATCTCTCATTCAAAAGAAGCTCTACTGACATTATGGGTTGAGCGACATAAGAGGAGAAAGAGTCTCTCTCTCCCTTTGCCTGTTTCTTTTTCTTTCGCCCCACTTCTCTGACCCCTCCTCTACTTTGACTGGTCACTTCCTCTTTGTGACTCGGCCAGATATGCCCCCGCTCTCATGTCTGTGGTCTGCCTTTGCCACTCCCTCTCTATTAGAACTCGCAGTAGTGCTGAAGGCAGCCTGTATATGATTAGGCACTGTAGTACTGCCTCATAATAAAATATGGCCATGTCAATTCCATCCCCGCCACTGAAACCCTAAACAGTGACAAAACGGCAAAGAGAGAGCCAGCAGTCTTGCTTTGAAGTGACAGCGGTCCACTTGTACCCTGGCATGGATTTTCATTCAAGAAAAAAAATGTGCCTTTAAAGTTTCATATCTTTTCATGGGAGTTCAGAGACTCTTTTATCTTCCAGCCAAAATATCCCCCATAAACACTGGAGTAAAAAAATATAAATAAATGTAAAAAAAAACTTCTCCTTTCAAGAGCGTGGACTATGTTTTACTCTTGGATGGCGTTCTTTTAGTAGTTCTCGAGAGCTGGAACCAGTGAGGGAGTTAGTGAGTTACCACAGGCAGTAAAATGACCACAGGACCTATTTAATCTCTGTCCATTACTATCCCCACAACCTCATAGTGGCTTCAACACAGAAAAAGCTTTCTGTAGGTTTTAACACTGGAAGGAATGAGAGACAATATATATATATTTGGTAGGTTTATGTTTTTTCACCATTAAGCAGACATTTTTTCCAACAACACAGTTTCGTATTTTTATGGAGAAGCATGTTTTTTATTGTTGGGTTTATTGTTGCCAATAAATTGATACTCGTCTTTCTTTTAGCATTTGAGGGATTTCGCCCTCTTTGTTAAAAGAAGGCAATTACCCTTTAAAGGTCACACAGCCAATAATAGAAGTCTTCTGGTTCCTGCATTTTAATGACAGAGAGATTTGCAGGGCGGGTGTAAATCTCAGAATTGGTTTCTTGTTGGCCTGCTAAAGAATGGCCTGGGCTTAACCCTGAGAGTTTTTATTCTTTAAAAGAATTGCATGTAATCAAAGAGTGTGAAAACACTGTGTGCAGGCTGCCAACAGCAGAACTACAGAAAAGGCAATAACACTCAATGAAACAAAGGAGTACAAAGGACAAATGATTTTTGCACACTCTCTCTTGCGCACACACACACACACACACACACACACACACACACACACACACACAGTCTTCTGACTCAATCTCTGTTTTTATCGCTCTCTAAAACTCCCATCCAAACTCTGAGTGATTTTTCTGAGTCCACTACAGAACATCTGGCTGTTATACACTATCAGTTTCAAGAAAATACGATATACTTTAGTATGGCAAAAAAAAAAGACTACTGCAAGAACACCAGGCTGAAGGGTACAGAGAGGAGAAGGCCACAGAGGGGAAAGGGGTTGGAACAGAGAATGAGAGAGAATAAGAGAGAGACGCCAGAAAAGAGCAGAGGACCGAAGAGATTGGGGGAGTGACGAGAGAGATAGACAGATAGACAAAGATGGAGTGAAATAGAGGGACAGGGAATGGAATGAGAGAGAGGCAGATATAAGGAGCACTGATGGTGAGAGAAGTGACATAATGAATGGCTGTGGGCCTGTGGGATTGACAGAACCGAACTCAGACAGTGTTGGGGCTGTCACCACAGTCAGTCAAGCGTAGCGCTCCAAAGCACTCCAAATGGCCACACAGACACACACACACACACACACACACACACACACACACACACACACACACACACACACACACACACACAGACAGATAGACAGACAGGCACACTTAGGCCAATTAAAGCAGTTTCACAAGGGCACCTCCACATACAGACACCTCTTCCTAAAGAAAAATGACACAGACAGAGAGAAAGAGCAAACTGAGAAAGAGAGATTGGAAGGAAGATAGTTCATTTACTCACTGAGATATCTGTCTGGAAGCACTAGCTGGTTTGTGGCACAGGTAGATGACAGGTTATCATGCATGTAGTTTTTACGTTAACTCCAGAGGCAAAGTTAGCCGTTCAGCCAGTTAACAAGATAGCCAGATAACCCTAACCCTATAACACCGGCTCAACTCAGTCTCCTTCCCTTTCTGTTTTCTGACAATGGGTATCGCATGAAAAAAAGAACTCCAGGGCTCTCATTGCTGTTTTGCAGCCGTATATTGCACAACATACAAATCACGTTAAATTTTGTAATAATAATAAAAAAAGTCAGTTGACAGCTGTATTAAATATAGCTTATCTATGCATTGGCTATATCAACAATAGAGTGGCGGCTAGCATTATTATGTAGATTACATAAGCCCAATATGTTTAAGTAAATACATTGTTTCATGACTACCCAAGAGGCTTATTATCAATAAGGATTAGTGTAGGAAGTAACGTTCCTGATCAATGCAATTGGTTAGGCTGGTCCAGTGATTTCAAAGTTAAGGCAAAGTCTACGCCTGTTAGGTGATCCCAAATCATATCCATGAAGTGTATGAGTTTGGTGAGATCAAGCTTAAAGCAAGGAGGACTTTGGAACAAAGAGGGAAAAAGTTTTAGACAGAAGGTGAGAGTAGAGAAAAAAGGCAGTGTGTGTTTGTGTGTGTGTTAGAGACAGAGAGAGAGAAGGGTGTGAGAGAAAGAAATATACAGAATACAGTACGTAAAGAGGCAGATGTACAGGAAGCGTATTCAGCACCTTTGTCACTGCACATATACTTGCCATATTACATGGAATTTACGCATTTATCCGAATGAAGCATTTACATTCACTTCATCAGTTAAACAGCGCTCATCATCACGCTCCAACATTCATTTGCGGTGAATGGTAAATGGACTGCATTTATATAGCGCTTTTCACTCTACCAAGCACTCAAAGTGCCTTACAATGTCATGTCTAGCATTCACCCAGTCACACACACACTCATACACCAATGGAGGAGGCTGCCATGCAAGGCACTAACTTGCACATCAGGAGCCCTTTGGGGTTCAGGGTCTTGGACACCTCGACCAGGTCAGGAGGAGTCTTCTGGTTGGTGGACGACTTCACCTCCTGTGCCCCAACAAACAGCAAGATAGTGCAGAGCAGTATTTCTACTCCACTTAGGCTAACAAGAAAATACCCAAACTATTTATGTATCTACTATTACCGATTTAATAATCTAGCAGGCCTAGGAAAGTGGGTAATGTGAATAAGTGAAAGTAACACATTAAAAGGTAAACAAAAGTATAAGTACTAGAACTAGTGCTCTGAATACTGAGTTTTTCTCCTGTTGATGCATTTAACCTCAATCTGGATTACACCTATTTTTAAAAGGGGGCCATTTGTTGAACACTGTTTTCATACTAAAAATGAATATGTGTGAGTAAGAAGCAGCAGGCTCTCCTTTGGCTGCCAAAATGCACTTCCATGCTTGTGCGCTCAGTTCGTACATACAACGCCATGTTTCAAGGCACAAATCAAGCATGAAACAGACACTAATGCCTTAGCGCATTACTGTAGCTCCAAACAGAGAAGGGTGTATGTACATCAGACGAACAAACAGAGAGACAGACACAGGTATAGAGAAAGGGAGTATGAACCAGACAGGATTTCATATACTCCTCGCTGTAGGTCGTGCATCCATCTGACTCCGCACAAACGTTGATTGGGAGAGACAAAAAAAGGATTCCATATGTTGTCCTTGTGTGTCTGTGATGTGTCTGCGTATGCGATGAGTGTGGAATGGGGAGCGGAGCTCGCTGCGTGTGCATTACACCTACTGAGAGTGCCATTAAAAGCAATTAACTCCGCATGAAAGGGCTGCTGCACCATGTCAAGCCCCGCTTCCACAGCTAATGACTCCTGCCACATGCAGCACACGCCACCCTCTATCTCTGCTGCTGTGTATGAATATGTAAGTGTGTGTGTGTGTGTCTGTGTGTGTGTGTGTGCTCGTGTGTGTGTGTGTGTGTGTGTGTGTGTGTGTGTGCTCGTGTGTGTGTTTAATATTGTGTGTGTAAGATGTTGTATAAGTAAATGAGTGTGTGTGTGTGTGTGTGTGTGTGCGTGTGTGAGAGAGAGAGAAAGAAAGAGAGAGAGTAAGATTTTGTTTGTGTGAATGTGTGCATTACTCATTTGTGTGTTTAAGATTGTGTGTGTGTGTGTGTGTGTGTGTGTGTGTGTGTGTGTGTGTGTGTGTGTATGAGGTGCAGTCAGAGGTACTCCTGTAATTTCAGGCTTTTGTGAGCCCGCATGTGAGCTGAGAGATTAACACCAGACTCAGCGGGAGGCGCCTGCACGCCCCAGAGAGCCGTGGACCCGGGGTCAGATCAGGCCCACATCACAGGTGTGTTCCGGATTGCAAACAAAGGCAAACGTTCGCTGATGTTTTCAAACAGTTTTTCATTTGCTTTAAGTTCACTATGAATGTGAATGCGAACACACACACACACACACACACACATTGTCTGAGGAGGAAGTTCTGGGCGAGAAGACATGGACGACAAAATTTGGAATGTTTGCACCAAAAAAAATCCCATCATATCAAAAAGTCTAAAAAACATGTTTTCCCAAAATGTTTACTCTGTCAGCTCAGGGCAGTTTGTCTGGGTGTGGTGTCTGCTAACATGAACCTCCTTACCATATGCCAATAACCAGTTCCAAGTGAACATGGCCTGCACTGGCCATTAGAATGTGTCATGCTGACACATATACACTGACATGATGATCTTAGCAAGAGTAAGCTTTTACAGAGAACCCCGTAATAATCACAGCAAAATCACTACTCTAGTGTTTCAGAGCTCCTGAAATGGAGTGATCTTAAGATGCTTTTAGCCCCGTATTTATTCGAAAACACAATTGTTGTTGTTGTTGTTGTTATTTTTATGTGGACAGTGAATCCGCAAACATGTGAAAAAGATGACGAGGAAACTCAATGTTCCCTTCCTGATTGGACCTCGTCAGTCTAATGTTTCTTGACTCTCTAATACTCACTTTGACTTCTACTAACCAGCCAGCAGAGAGTGTATAGTCTTTGGTAGTGTCTGTGGTGCAGTCACACATTTTACATGGCTGACAACTGTATGAATGGTCATGTGACCCGCGCTTCAGGCGTCCCCCCTATACTGTCTAGGTGCCCCGTAGAGATGCGCGGATGGGCTATTATTTCAACCGTAACCGCATAGCAAAACTTATTATCCATCCGCCATCCATCCGCACCAACGTTTTTTGACCAATTTTCAAATCCGCACCCGCCCGCCATCCGCTGGTTGTTTTAATGTATATGGGTGATGCGGTGCTGCTGACGTGAGGCTAGAAAGCTCTTGCCTGTTCTAGAAAGACTGATCCAATGCAGCAAATATATTAAAAGGCCTACATTGGCTATGTTGTAGCCTATCCCCAGAATATCAGCAGCAAACTCAGTCTCTGTCTCGCAAAAGTCTCCAAATAAAACGCAGCCTGTAGCCTACAATTGTATCATTGTAATAAAAAACGCAATTTAGCACATCATTTCAACATGCTGCAATTTAGCCTACTAATTAATGCCTATTGTACTTTATTTTTTGCAAAAAGAAAGAAATCCTTAATAAAATAACAAGTTATTCACATTATAGGCTACTTTACGCACTAACCCACCGCACAGCAGTGCAACGTGCATGTTTACATTTTTAGTAACAACTTGCTTGCTTGCCTTACACATCTAAGTTTTCCGACTATTTTTTTTACCTTCTTTTTTCCGCTGTGGATGTTACTGAGCTTGTAGAAGTTTTAGCGCTTACGTTCTGAACATCTCGCACTGCCATTGCCCGATGTCAGTTCTGAGTCATATCACACCATAATCTGTCTCCCTTTTAAATGCCTATTCCCTGAATGTAGGCTAAAATGACTATGTGTTTTATATATAATATCGAAACAAAATAACCCAGTCAGTCTCATCTACGAGATGTTTAGGCCTCCTCCAATACTGGCAGCTGGGCTCATAGGTTGCAGATTTGCTTAGTGGCCTACCAAGGCTCTGCAACGAGACGCGACATGGGAGATGAATCATCGGTCAACTTGCACTGTAGCCTATTCTACTTTCTTTTTGCACACTGGAGAGAAAAACATGCTGGTAGGCTACGATAGGCTACTTAATTTAAACTGTGTTACCTTTAGTGTGTGTGTGTGTGTGTGCGTGCGTGAGGGGTTGCTCAGTGAAACATCGGAATACACCAATTCCGCAACACCGTCTCTGATAGATAAACAAAGCAGCATGCATAGAAGCAACTAGGCCAAACTGCCTGATGAAAATTTGACTATTTCAAAGTGTGCTCGTTTTTTCGGATGTAGGTAACACAATTTAACAATGTATAGGCTATATTTTTTTCATTTGATTGGTTCAACCGCCACCCGCCCGAATTTAATTAAAATATTATATTTCTTCACGTCATCCGCCCGATCCGCGGTTTAACCGCGGAGTCCGCGGCTGTAACCGCAAACCGCGCATCTCTAGTGCCCCGTGCAGACGAGACAGACCTTGAAAATGTGTGATGTGGATGGAGAGCGTGTTTAAAATGAATTATGGAGTATTGTGGATGTAGCCTAAGACTCTCTTAGCTGCTGGCTGAATGTCTGCACAGCACGTCATTTTGCAACACAGCACGCCATTTTGACAGCATGCTGCGACAAAGGAGCAATTATTTAGGACTAAAACATTGTTTGAAAAGGGATAGTGTAACAAACACATGATCAAAGTGCTGTCGTTTGCACCATTTGTGTATCTGTATGGGTGTGTGTTTTGTCTTTTGTGTAAGAGTGTGTTTCTTAGGGAGAGTCTTCTGAGAAAATGCATTTTTCAGAATGAGACTGCAGGGATTTTCTCATTTCTAATGGCCCAGTATGATAGCAATTTAATTTGTGCTACACTCAAGGATTACCTCATTAAGTGAACACTGCACATAAAATCCATGTGCATTTTTCATGCAGATTATAACCAAGGTATTGATTGATACTTTCAATTATTTCATCTGTAATAAACAGAGATTGGTATTTTACACTGAGTTTAATGAGTTGGATGATACAAGGCTACTAATCTTTTTTGCTTGTTTTCTCTTACACATATACTGTACGCATAGAGATTACTGTACACACACACACACACACACACAAACTCCTCTTTGAACCATGTGGCTATGTGTGGATATGCAGTCAGATCAAACTTGTGTCGCCCCACATGTCCCACTACAAAGTCCAAGTCTAGCTCCCCTATCAGAGGCTGACATGACGCCTCCTCCAATCAGCACCTCAGCCCCAGCTCCACCTAATGGGCCTCTAGTGTCACCTGTGCTGCAGTCAGACCCTTGAGGCTGCGGGTGCTGATTGAAGTTGAAATCTTTTTCCACTTCATCAGTGCTGGAGCATGTGTGTGTGTGTGTGTGTGTGTGTGTGTGTGTGTGTGTGTGTGTGTGTGTGTGTGTGTGTGTGTGTGTGTGCGTGTGTGTGAGTAAGTGCATGTACAAGTAATGTGGTGTGGGTCTGGGTCTCATAGGGTCGCGCCATGTGTCTCTCCACAGGGAAGCTTCTGCAGGATGCCTTGTGATTGCTACTGCAGAGCTTGTGTGTGTGTGTGTGTGTGTGTGTGTGTGTGTGTGTGTGTGTGTGTGTGTGTGTGTGTGAGAGAGAGAGAGAGAGAGAGAGAGAGAGAGAGAGTGGAGAGACAATTGAAAGACAAGTTTGTGACCTTAGATTACATAGTACATTGTATTACAAAAGATTGGACACCAGAACCAAAAAAAACATCAAAAACCTGTAAAATTGCAGACTTGTAAAATTCCATTCCAAATCCATGACTCTTTCTGACAGTAAGATTAATAGTGTGACGGCCACAAGGCCTTTTCTGTGATTGTTTCTATGTGTCTCCCAATTAGGACTGATGAGATGGGCGGGGTCGCCTACTTTGCGGCCTATATGGTGCTCCTGGTTCCAGCATTCGGTTTCTTGGGCTGGCTGCGTCTGCTGCTTCTTAATGCTTTAATTATATTTCCTCTGATGTAACACACAACACGCATACACTACATTACCTACACGCCACACGCGCCTGCACTTCCCCACTGAATACTGATCGCTTCCTATTTACCTCTAGTTTTGTCATCTTGTCGTTTTCTTTGCGGTTTAATAAACCTAAATTATTGTTAAAATCATATTACGCCTCCGTCTTCTCTCATTGTCAGGTTCCCCTAGGCTTTGACAAATAGACACATAAATTGACACACAAAAAGGCCTTTCAGAAACACAGTGATTGTGTCCACTTCAGCAGGTGCTTCCTATTCTACAGGTGTTCCCAACAGGTTGCCTTGTGCCCGCTGATAAAGTGCCTTGGCACGGGATGGTCATCTATCATTACCACCTTTCATGTGCGCTTCCACTCAAAATTTCACAGGTCATTAAGTGAATGGGCGGTGGAAAGCCTTAGGGGAGTAGAGGGTGCCATTTAAATAGAGAGAGATTCATTCTTCTTTTTGCTCTTCCCTCTCTCTATTTCTCCTCTTTCTCCTCTCTCTGTAACTTCATCCCTCCTTACATCCCTGTTCCTCATCTTTCTCTGCTGCATCCCCGTCCCCTCCATTTCTCTCTCCTTCTCTTTCTCTCTCTCTCTTCATCTCTCTTCCACTTCATATCCTCCCTCTCTTTCCTTCCCTCTCCCACCATATCCGATCCTCCATTTCTCGCTCAAACTCATCCTCTCTGCTTCTGTCCCTCTTCGTTCCTCTCATCCCCCTCCATCTCTCTTTCCCTCTGATTTTATCCCCCTTTTCCTCCATCTCTCTCTCCTTCTTGCTCCCTCACTCCCTCCCTCCCTCCCTCCCCCTCTCTCTCTCTGCCTCCAGCACCTGTCCCCAAACGGCTGGGTCCAGCTGGAGTCTCCTCATTACTCCTGAGGGGGTGAAATTACCAAGATGTGTCATTCAGTAAATGGTTCAGTGGAGGCAACATGAACATCTCACACACAGACACACACACACACACACACACCATACACCATACACACACACACACCCCATACGCACATACACTACAGCCAACAGTCATTATCATTCCCTCCTGCATTGTTGAATTTGGCTGCTCCGGCCTTTGCTAGTTTTCCAAATTACAAAATACAAAACATACACACACACACGCACACACACACACAAAAGTTGAAAATGAGAGAGGTGAGAAAGAGAGAAAGAGAGTGAGTGAGTAAGTGAGTGAGTGAGTGAGTGAGTGAGTGAAAGGAGTGCTGTGATGGGAGAGGCCACTCTGGGTTTATGTAGGGCCTGGTGATGGGAGAGGCCACTCTGGGTTTATGTAGGGCCTGGTGATGGGAGAGGCCACTCTGGGTTTATGTAGGGCCTGGTGAGAGGAAGGGTGTATGAGTGTGGGATAAGGAGGATGGCTCCTTGTTGAGTTTTAGAAACTGCAGCTGCATGTGGATGTCACTGGGCTGGCAGACCGCTGACAAACACACTGTGGAATGAGTGAGGTTATAATTACACACTGGCCATCAAAGAGCTGCATCTCAAGAGCCTCAACACATCGCATCTGGCTCTGGCATGGAGCGGGACAAGATCTGGTGCTTTAATGGATCTGTGTACTTCAGGAGACGGTTCATCACATAAAGTATCACAGAAATATGGCAGACATATGCACGGACACTCTGGCCCCAATATGGCTCTACACACACACACATACAGAGAGAGAGAGAGAGAGAGAGAGAGAGAGAGAGAGAGACTTTTTGACTTTTAAAACCCCTTTATTGAACCATTGCATGGATCAAAAATCACCTTAAAACACTACAGTATAGCCCCCCCCCCCCCCCAACCCCCCAGTCCCCATGGCATCACCACATAAATGCCAAGGTCCCATCAATAATGGAGACCAGACCCTTGTCAGTACACCATTTCTGTGAGAAATGAGCCACATTGTCTGAAACTTTAAAGAAAGCATATTCAACCCTAACCCTTGATTCCACCAAAGCTTTAAACATGTCCACAACGTTGACAATCTGGCCCTCCTCCTCCAACCGATTACCCTTCCATATTGCCAGTTTTGCTTGGCCAATCAAGAACTTCATGAAGGTGCACAGTTCTCTTATGTTTTTAGAGTATTTAACCCCAAGGATGAACAGTTCTTTTGAGAAAGTGAACCCCAACCTCTGGCCCACTCCTTCCAACAACTGAAAAAGGGACAACAATTTCAAACAGTCACAAAAAACATGAAACACTGAATCGGGTACATTACAGACACTACATAAAGGTGAGAGATTATGCCTGAACTTAACAACAAAGACCTTTGTGGCCATGATACAGTGAAGTACTCGCCACTGAAGGTCCCCAGACCTTTTTGGTATGGGGGGCTTGTACAGTACCCTCCATGATGGTGACAGATCTTCACTTCCCCCAAAATGACCCCTCCATTTTGTGTCAACCCTCCCCTTAAGTACATTAGCATTAGCAGTTTTCACAATGGCATTATACAACATCTTTCTGTCCACTGATGTAAAATGTATATCAAGCATCCCCTTAAAAGAAAGCAGTGTCCCTGTAGAGGCGTATGTGGGGCTTTTGGGGGTAATACGTAAATCTGGAAAGGGGACCTCAAAAGGGCCCCCATCCAGAACATGATTGATGAACCTTAATAGACAGTCAGGAAGACCTGCCTTCAGGCTTCTCAATACGCCCTCCACTACCCTTTCTGACCTGCAGCCCAAAGAGGACACCAGGGGCCTCATTTATAAAAGGGTTGCGTAGAAACCATCCTTCATTTGATCTTAGATCATTTCTGAAATGATCTTACGTGTGATTCAGAGAAAACGAACGTACGCACAAAAAAACGTGCGTACGCCACCCTTCCAGATGTGCCGATTATAAATCACAAATGAACGTCAACTTGTGCGCAGCCGGATGGTTTTAGGTCTCCGCCTTGTAAACACCCCCTCATCAATATCATTAGCATATGTTTTAATGAAATCAATGGCCTAAAAGCTGTAGCCTATATCAAATTATATATGGAAAACATTGTATAGGCCTAGCCTATGCCATCTGATGTTAACTAGCCTATATGCGTCAGTTTGAATAGCTTAACTAATGTTTTTTCCAGCAAAGCTTTCTGGAAAGAGATTGTATGCATCCATGTCCATTGTCCTCTGCTCGCTTTCATTCCTTTTCCTTGCAGTAATGTGAATAATCAACATTTAGTATGTTTAGGCCTACTTTGTAGAAAAAAAAATGGGTAGGCCTAGCTTATGAAGGAAAGACCTCTAGGCCTACAGCATAATCATGTACGTTATGTACTGTACGTAGGCTACTGTACGTTTCCAATATGACCCAGGGTAATATGCTGATTTAGCCTACAAAACAGAGGACTAAATTATAAGCGTGATATGTCATGTAGGCTTAACGTTTCTTTTAGCATAGGCTATGTTTTGCTGAAAAAGTAGCCTAGTTTGCTGGTCATTATTCATTTATTCTGCATATCTTTGCTATCGTTTTCTTTCAATAATGTCCAATGGCTTAAACATTGTCCTTTATTGTTGCCTAATGTAGGCTATTTTAGCCTACATTATTTAACTCACGTATTGTCATCTGATCTTGGGCACTGCCAGTCAAAAAAAGCAAACAGGTGCGCGCTCTGCACCTCTTTACGCAACCCCGCCGCAACACTAAATATGAAGATGCCCTGCTTTCAGAGGATAACTTCCCTCCCTTGGTTGTGTAGGCTATATATGATATAAAATATCTATAGCCTACATTGTATAGCTTACATTCAAATATTACCTTTCTGTTACGAAGCTGGGAATAGGCCTATGAGCGCAAATTAGGATGTAGTGGAGGCTAAACGCGAGTAAACGCAGTTTATCTACCTCTGACATTTCAGAAATAGAGTTTAGGCCTACCCACCTCTTATTAGAGTTTATCCACCTCTCAAAAGAGTTTATTCACTTTTAACATTCAAAACTGTATTATCCAATACTATCCTATAGGCCTATTCCCAATACTGCATAATAACCTCCACCATTATCAAACATGTTCGAATGCCTTTTTAAAAAATCCGATCCCGCATGGCGCAGTCCACCTCACCGAGATTGCAGAATTCATAGTTCACCCACCTCTTATTTTACCACTACATCCCTGGCACGAATGTACTTTTCCTCTCCTAAACGAGGGCAATTGGAAATTTTATGGTCAATATTAGATTGGTGAGAACACTAAATATACTAGATCACCTGTAAGAATGTTTCAATCATTCTATCGTAGGTCTTGGTGTTTTTTTCTTATAGATATTATGAAATAAGAAAGCTATAAGTTTTTTCACTTTCTTAAGTGCTATAGTTCTCATTAGCAGTTTTATGCCAAACCATAAAACATTAAGCTGCATCCAAAAACATCTTTAAAAAATATTCTGATATTGATCATGCATAGGGCAAAGAAAGACATGAGATCGTTGGTCTTGGAATTTTGAAAATGCATCGCACTTAGAACCTCAGATTACTTGCAGTACCCCGGCATTACCACAAGGAAATGGTCGTACGTCAAGTTTGAACCTGACGTGGAGATAAGCACTTTTCCACGTCAAAGACGTTTTTTATAAATCTGAGCGTTGGCATGGATTTGAGCGTAGGCACGGTCTAAGATCAAATCTGTGCGTAAGAACGCTTTATAAATGAGGCCCCAGGTCAAGGACAGAGCGCCAGCGTCTATCAGCGAGGTTCAGCAGGTGGCCAAGTGTTGTTATTTTTGCCCCAGTGAAAAGAGACACAATGTTTCTTGATATGTCACCCTCCATTGTCCAGAAAGGATTAAAGAATAAAGGTTCATTGTGGCCATAATGCTCTGAACGTGACACCCTAAAGTGTCCCCAGGCCTCAAAGACTGAGCTATAGAAACTTGTTGGCTCAGTTTGAACAGTGACAGTGTGTGGCACCAGGAACAGCTGTCGATCCAAACGCATCTCAGCATTGCCAGACCGAAATCCACCCACGGTGGATCAGTCCCGTATAGCAGCTTCTGGGCGGACTGCAGCCTCATTGTCTTAACCTTACTGGCCAGATGGATAAGCCCCTGCCCCCCCTCAGCCAGGGGTAAGTAGAGGACTCCTGGAGGTAACCAATGGTTCCCATCCCAGAAGAAGTTCACAAAGCTTTTCTGTAAGGAGGCGACAAGCTCAGCTGGCGGGTTAAACACAGTCAATCTATGCCACAGCATGGACGCTGCCAAATTATTGACTACCAACACCCGCCCTCTAAACGACAATTGCGGTCGAATACACACAAACAGCAAACGTGTGTGCTCCAGCAATTACCTTGCTCAAAGTTCCTAATGTCCATTCTGAGTTAAGAAAAAAATCACCTTTTTGATCTAATGTAATGAAATAGCACCCAACACACTCTTAAAACCACATTTTTTGTGTCCTACAGCAGCGGTCCCCAACCACCGGGCTGCGGCCCGGTACCGGGCCGTAGCCTACGACATGAGTTTAAAAAAAAAAAAATGCATGCAAAACTAAATTTAATTCGCAATAATGTTACGTTTTTACATGGCATAGGCCTATATGCAGTTGTTTGATTGCACGCATGTTTGCATTTTGCAAGGTCTATTTTCTTACGTCTGTCTGTCCCGCCTTCAACACTTTTACATATTGCCTTCAGCGCTGCGCAGCCTCAGGTCAGCTCACTTCACTTGATCAGTTCTTGGCGAACGGTAGTGTCACACGAAGTTAGCTAAACTGCTAGAATGAGCAACAAAAACAAGCATCTTTAGCAGGTCACTTGCCAGAGTGTTTGAGTTGCGAGAGCCGCTGCAGAGATTTCTTACAGAAAAAAAGTCACCGTTAGCTGCACATTTTAGTGATGAGGACTGGGTGTCAAAACTCGCTTACCTGTGTGACGTATTCGGGTTGCTTAATGACCTCAACCTGTCACTCCAGGGGAGAATGACAACTGTCTTTAAACTGGCAGATAAAGTCGCTGCATTTAAAGCCAAGCATGATTTGTGGGGACGACGAGTGGACCGGGGTGTATTTGATATGTTCCAAACAGTAGTTGGGGTTTTGGGAGAGACTGCAGGGCCGCTTTCTCTCGCAGCTGGTGCGCGATCACCTTGTTGCGCTTTCAAATGAGTTTGAGCGTTACTTCCCATCCTCCAAAGATCCACGGCAAACCAATGAGTGGGTCCGCATATGGCAAGCGATTTTAACATTTTCCCGCTAGACTGGATATGTATTGCAGATATCTGTAATTCAGTTTTGCCTAGTCAAAACGAACATTTTAGATATCCGCAATTGAATTCTTCCTATCCATAATTGTCATTTCAGATATCCACAAAGACATTCTTCCTAGGACAAATGACGCCACATTTGCCATTCATTTCTATGGGGTTTATCATTACGGATATCTACAATTCAGTTGCAGATATCCACTATGTGAATTACGGATATCTGCAATTGAATTGTAGATATCTGTAATTCCAGTTAGAGATATCTACAATTTGATTCTGACTAGTCATAACTCCAGTTAAAGATATCTTTAATTCACTTCAATTCAAGATATCTACATGTTCCTTTTCAGATATCTTGAATTAAGTTTTGACTAGGCGAAATGACATTGTAGATATCTGTAAATGGAATTTTGACTAGTCAAAATGACGTTGTAGATATCTCAAACTGGAGTTAGGGATAGTCATAATTTGATTGTAGATATCTATTATCAAGTTATAGATATCTTGAATGAGTTTTGATTAGAGATATCTGAAATTGGAGATATCTATAACTTTCATTCTGCCTAGTCAAAATGTAATTATAGATATCTTGAATTAGAGTTTTGACTAGGCGAAATGACGTTAGAGATATCTGTATTGCTATGCAAATTAGGCTCGCATTTCACTTTAGGCTGGAGAAGAGCGTGTTATTGTTCAAATCATCAAATCACATAGCACCTGTTAACTTTGTAATTAGCACTAATTAGCACCACGTCAGAGCAGCCAGAGGGCGAAGGAGTTTTTAATCGTCTTTTTAATGCTGCAGCCTATGCAAGACAGGAGCTGGCAGCAAGAATTGATGATTCAATGTTGCTTTGATTTTTTCGATTACAGCCAACACTGTAGATGGTGCTGGTGCATTTAGTAGCATAGGCCTACTAATTTATGTAGGCTACGAAACAGAGATCAAGCAGTTGATAACGTGAGAGTCTAATAAACCTGCACGTTGTCCCTGAGTTTTAGTTATTTTAGATGTCAAGAAGACATTACAGCCTGCTAGTAAAATTACGGCTTTCCGCTCTATATTTACTGTAATTTTATGGCCAATTGTAGTAAAAATCACACAATTTCATTGTGATTTTACTACAATTTCGCCGTAAAATTACAGTCAATATATACAGGGGAAAGCCATAATTTTACGGCAATTCCTTGTATGGTATTTTATCATAATTTTACGGTAACCAAGCGGCAACTTTTGCTGCCGTGCCTTTTACCGTTTTTTTACGTTTTTTTTTTTTTACAGTGTATGGAACATGGAACCCCCGAACCCCCTCCCCCGCCGGTCCGTGAAAAAAAAATAGGAATCAAACCGGTCCATGGTACATAAAAGGTTGGGGACCCCTGTCCTACAGTCAGCTCAGTTCTCTAATCTCTTATCTCCCTCTCTCAAACTGTCTGTTTTAATTGATTGTTTTACTTGCTTTTAGTTTCAAATAAATTATATTTTTTTTATATTATATTATATTTTTTTATTTGTTAGTTGACTGTGTAATAGTCCATGCTTGGCTCTCAGAATTGTATGTTTATTTGTTGTATCTCAGCTAAATTGAAATTGTGTATACCCTGAAAATGGAAATAAAGGTTGAATGAATGGAAAAAAAACACCTCCGTGACCCACCTGTACATTAGTGCACAAGCACTTCTCCTGGCAGCTTCTGAATAATACTGTAATTAAGGTTCCGTCAGGCGCTGTATTTTCTACTCCAACCAACCACCTGGAGGGAGGGAGGGAGAGATGGAGAGAGAGAGAGAGGGAGGGAGAGAGAGAGGGAGAGAGAGAGAGAGAAAGAGAGAGAGAGAGAGAGAGACGTCTCATGGATGTACTGTGCAGGATTTGAGTGTGAGGGACATGGAGGTCTGGCAGGGGGCTCTATTATTCATGTGGAGGGAAATTACACTGCAGAGCCCTGGACACAGGGGGGGAGAGGCACAGGTACAGTCCAGCAACCTGGGTGTGCAGAGGAGGAGACATTAGGAGCCGAGAGCCTAATGTTGTGTGCAGAGATGCCTGCTGCAGGGGCTTGGGGGTGGTGTTGGTGGTAATGGTGTGTGTGTGTATGTGTGTTTGTGTGTGTGTGTGTGTGTGAGGTGTGTTTGTGTTTGTGAAGATAGGTTGCAGGGGGTAGGGGTTCGGTGGGGGTTGCTTGTCTGAGTGAAACATGTACAGAAAAAGACTGTTGGTGCAGTTCATGGATAGCTATGTTTCCTATTAGCAGGACTGAGAAAATAGTCCTTTTCCGCTTACAAATAGAGTTTGGGAGCACACTGTGTTTCACACAAACACTATTCCAAAAGGGACCATTAAAATAGCTTGTTTGATAAGTTGCTAAAAACCAGATACTTTCCCCCACACATTTCCTCTGTGGTTGCAGCAAACAATTTATATTGCTTGGTAGTTTCACATAAAAAAAAATGCAATTACATAAAAGAAAAGGAAGCGGTGCAGAAAGAGGAGAGGAGAGAGGGAATAAAAACGAGTTGGAGGATGGTAGAAAACGGGAGAGATGATGGTGATGTCATGGGTCATGACTGTATGTGGTGCATGTGCTGCCATATTCATGCCATTGCTGGTGCTGCACAGGGTCGTGGCTCCAGGATGAGCTATCTATTCAGGTGTTTGTTTTCATCACAGAAATGCATGACCTCATATATGTAGCCGTTTAAAGCATGATAACATGTCCCACATGCAGCCATCCAACCATTCACTTGTTATTCGTCTACTCCTCCACTCACTATTCCAAGTTCTTTTTAGGTAGGAAATGTCTTCTGAACTCTTCACACATCACAGGCATTCTTTTGCACTTAGTCACTGTATCTGAAGGTTTCTCTTACTGATGCATGTGCAGAGGGCCCTGTCTGTGCAATACAAACTGCCTTTAAGCTGGTAGGATGGATTTGACTGGTGCTCTCATCTCCACACAGATCCAAGGTCATGATCCTCTGGGGTTTCTCCTGTATCTATTGAGCTGATGAACTCCTGGCAAAAGTGATGCTCAATACAAATAGATTTACATACAGTATGTGGGAAGTAATTAAATAAAAACTAAACTTGATGTCAGAGTTCAGCTTGATAGACTACGAAACACTTGAAAAAACGGTACAGAATCTCAGCTCTTCCACATGTGTCTTAGACACTCTGCCTACCAATTTCTTCAAAACTGTTTTTCACCTCATAGCAGCGGATGTCCTTCAAATTGTAAATGTATCACTGCTGTCTGGCACTTTTCCTAAGTCACTGAAAACAGCTGTTGTAAAGCCACTTCTCAAGAAGAATAACCTGGATGCCTCCATGCTAAACAATTACAGGCCCATATCCAATCTACCTTTTATTGGCAAAATTATTGAAAAAGTAGTCTTTAATCAATTAACCACCTTCCTAACATCAAATGGGTATTTTGATTACTTTCAGTCTGGTTTTCGGGCAAATCACAGCACTGAAACAGCTCTCATTAAAGTTTCCAATGACATACGCCTCAACACAGATTCAGGTAAAACATCAGTCCTAGTGCTACTGGATCTTAGTGCAGCATTTGACACTGTTGATCACAATATTTTACTACACAGACTAGAACACTGGGTTGGATTTACAGGCATAGTTATCAGCTGGCTAAAATCATATCTACAAGAAAGGAGCTTCTTTGTTGCCATCGGAAACTGTACCTCAACACCAACGTCCTTGACCTGTGGTGTTCCCCAGGGGTCGATCTTGGGGCCACTATTATTCAACCTCTATATGCTCCCACTTGGACAAATCATTCAAAATAATTTGATTTCATATCATAGCTATGCAGATGACACACAAATTTACTTAGCTCTATCACCAAACGACTATGGTCCTCTTGAATCTATGTGTCAGTGTATAGAACAAATCAACACCTGGATGTCTCAAAATTTTCTTCAGCTGAACAAAGAAAAAACTGAAGTAATTATATTTGGTAAAAATTAGGAAAGACTTAGGGTTGCCACTCTCCTTGACACAAAAGGGTTGAAGGCAAAGGATACTGTTAAAAATCTTGGTGTATTAATTGACAGTGATCTAAATTTCAACAGCCACATGAAAGCGATAACTAAATCAGCTTTTTACCACCTCAAAAATATTGCCAAACTCAGAGGGCTGATGTCAAAACATGACTTAGAAAAACTCATTCATGCATTTATCTCCAGCAGGGTTGATTACTGCAATGGACTGTTCACAGGCCTTCCTAAAAAGACTATTAAACAGCTTCAGGTGATACAAAATGCAGCAGCTAGGATTTTAACAAAAACTAAAAGAACTGACCATATTACTCCAATTCTTAAGTTCTTGCACTGGCTTCCAGTAAGTCACAGAATTGACTTTAAAGCACTATTGCTTGTTTATAAATCAGTAAATGGAGCAGGACCTAAATACTTGTCAGACATGCTTCAGCAGTACACACCTTCTCGTCCTCTCAGGTCCCAGGTGAAAAACCTGCTCGTAAAACCTACAGTTAGAACTAAACATGGTGAAGCAGCTTTTAGCTGCTATGCGGCTCAGCTGTGGAACCAACTTTCGGATGACATCAAAAAGGCCCCAACTGTAGCCAGTTTTAAATCTAGACTTAAGACCAAACTGTTCTCAGATGCTTTCTGCTAACTGTGCCGAGTTACAAATTCTGATAATTATTCTACTTTGTCTTTTATTACTTTTTTTTTACTACTTTGCCTTTGTTTTTGCTTACTAATTATTCTTTATTTTTAAATGATTTTACCATGTGTCTTATGTTTTTGTTTTTATTATTTTACCTTTTAACTATTCTTTGACTATATTGCCCTTCTATGCTTTTATTTGTTATTATTGTTTGGTTATGTTTATGTAAAGCACATTGAATGACCTCTGTGTATGAAATGCGCTATATAAATAAACTTGACTTGACTTGACTTGACTTGACTTAAATGGGAATAGACCAGTAAGATAATATGCAAAAACATATAGAATCCACAAAAACAAGCAAAGAACACACACACACGCACACACACACACACAGACACCACAAACCTCAGCCTGAAAATCCACCAGTATGCTAGTGCTTCCAACACACGCACACACACACACACACACACACACACACACATACTGTACATGTACACAGACACCACAAACCTCAGCCTGAAAATCCACCAGCATGCTAGTGCTTCCCAAACACTCCTCAACCACAAGAAAAACATAGGCCAAGCCTTGGATATTCTTCTGTGTAAACACTCCTGTTCCCTTGAGCTTGGGACAGCCAGTGTCGGATGCTAAAGCCACCAATAGCCCATTGGCTCTTCTCTGCACACCTTCCTCCATAACTACTACTAAGGGCAGCTCGCTCCTCTTTAACACACAGTGACAGTCCAGATGACGCCTGGCTGAATAAATAGCCTGATGGGCATATGTGGTGCGTTTGCCTGCTACAGTATTATAATTTGTTTCATTCAATGACACAAGCTGACAGCACAGCATGATTATTCAATAAGCTATTTGTCCCAGGGTAGATTATTAGGATAATACAAAACCCCGGGCCATCACACACACACAGCTCCTGTATGTGAGCTGACTAGTAATATGATTATTAATCAATAGGAAAGTGTGTGTGAGAAAGTGTGAGATTGTATTCATTACTGTTCACCAGGTGCAGAAAGGAGACTGCTGCAGAGTGGCTCCACTGTGAACGTGTTGGCTTTGACAACAGTGAGACAGAAAAGGCAGAGTCATTTAATAATCAGTGGATTTGAGATGCAGTTTGTTCATCTCCAAGTGCATAACTACTGAGCTTCCATTGGACACACTCTCTCTCACACACACACACACACACACACACACACACACCAGAGGAGCAGGTCCTGACACGAGCAGTCAGAGATCTGAGGGGAGAGGCCTGTGATCTGCTGCAGCACGGGTTCAAACACATTTAACTCCATCATCATACAGACTCTTCTCGCTCCCATCTCTCTCTCTCTCTCTCTCTCTCTCTCTCTCTCTCTCTCAGCCGAGAGGGTCTTTCCCTGACATGTCTTTAAAGCCAATATCTTTCTTGTTTCATATCTACACTGATACAGTGTTATCTATAATCCTCTCTCTGTCCCCCTAAAGGCTCTTACATTGACATTTCTTTAAAGCAAACATCTTTGCAACTGAATATCTATGCTGATGGAGTGTCTGAAACGTCTGTATTTTACTGTCTTTTTCTGTATTTCTTAGCTGTCATCTCAATTGTGCTATACTATACATTCTCTTTCTATGCATCCATTTCACTGCCTCCATCTTCTCGCTCTCTCTTTCTCTCTCTCTCTCTCTCTCTCTCTCTCTCTCTCTCTCTCTCTCTCTCTCCCTCCCTTAATGGCTTCTAACTCTAATGCAGCACAGTATTTCTTCTAAATCTCCTTAGGGATGTCTTCACAATGTCTATTTCTCTTTATGTGATCTGTTTGTATGTCTTTCAGTTTGTTTATGGTCAAAGGCATCAAAAGATGTCAACAGATGATGAGTTTATCCAGTCCATTCATATTTCATACAAGTTGTTGTTCATGAATGCCTTTTGTGGGCACCCTTTGCTTTTCTGAGCGCCTTCATGATCAAGGTTCCTTCTATACAAACAGCAAAGTAAAGACAACTATACTGTTTCTACTGCATTCAATGTTATGGCCTAAAGCCCCTTCCAGATGTTTTGATCGGTGAGATCCATGGTTGAAAGTAGGCTGGTACAGTCCGGTACTGTGTATCACTAAAAGATTCAGCAGCGGTACACAATACTGGACAGAGGGGAGAGCAGCTGCCTGCCAGAACCTGTATTCAAAACCAGTCCCGGTTACTTTCAACTTTCTGCAAGAAATCACAGCTGCTATCGTTATGTCATATGAAATTTTTTTTTTATCCCCTTATCAATTGAATTGCCTCTTTCATTGCAGCTGCCTTTCATTACTGCTAGTTAACGTTAGCACAAGCGTCCTGTTAGATTTTAGTGGTTTTCTGTATGTCATTCTTTTGGTTCTTTGTTTAATACTGCAGAAACTGCGGGGACAGGATGTTTATTGTAAGCAGACAGAATGTTGTCACCTTACAATAGCAAATGGTGTACCTAACTAATTGTTCCCCCACAAGACGTCTTAATTGAATAAGGCTATATCACTGCCTGTTTCCCCCCTCCAATTTGACCCCAGACATGAATGTATATTCTGGTATTATAATTAGCCAGAAGTTTCCCAGATCTTTGCTTCAGTTTCTTACCTTGGCTTCACCTTGCAACACTGTGCTGTGCTGTGCGTATAACAGAGTTACCAGAACTCTGTTGTTACATCCAGAACTAGATGTACCGCAGAGCGGTACAAAATATGACCGCCGCCCAGTCCAGCACATTTTTTCCACAAAAAGAAATCACGCTGAAAGGCCTATATGATTCTAACTGTCTCACTAAATTGCATTATCCACACTCAATTCTCACTGGTATCTGCTAGACAACAAGTACCAAAACATGATTAGTTCATAGATTTCACATGTAAAATTCATTTTATACAACCCCACCTCCATCTTGCCTGTTCATAATTATGAGAAATTCTTGATTGTTTGTGTTATGTGTGTGGGTGTGTGTGTGTGAGTGTGTGTGTGTGTGTGTGTGTGTGTGTGTGTGTGTGTGTGTGTGTGTGTGTGCGTGCCTGCGTATGTGCCTGTGCATGGAAGCGTACATATGTCTACTGTGTGAGTATGTGTCATGATTACTGTGAATGTGTGTGTGTGTGTATATCTGTTTGTGCACATGTGTGCACATGAACTGGGTTAACATGACCCCTGGAGGCAAATATACGGAAAAAATGGTCATCCTAGGCCCTACAGTTCTCAAGATATTCACAGAGAACTGTGTCTGGCCTACCCTCCTTTCGGGGGGTCCAGTCCAGCGGGGGGGCTACAGATCAAAACGAAAAATGACAGTTCCATGCTATCCATGTGGGGGTACATGCCCACCAAGTTTTGTGTACCCCGGTCTTTCAGTGTCCCGGGAATCCTTGTTGGTGTACGTCACTAAATGTACACATAAATTGTGTTATTGTAAGGCCCCCCATGAACGAAAGTACACAAAACTTGGCATGCATTCGGAGGGTGTCATAATGATCCTACACTTTCAATTTCGTGCAGTTTTGACCATGTCAGCCAGAGATATTGTGATGAAAACACCTAATTTTTTGCTTTTTAATTTTTAACTAGGTGGCGCTATACATGAAATAAGTGGTAATGGGATGGGTTGACATGGCCCCTTGAGATCAACATACAAAAAAAAGGTGGACCTCCTAGGCCCTACGGTTCTCGAGATATTCACAGAAAACTGTCTCCGGCCACCTACAGGCCAGTTGGTGTATAGTAACATAAATTAATTTATTGTGTGGCCCCCCATGAACGGAATTCCACGAAACTTGGCGTGCATTCAGACGGTGTCATAATGATCCTACACTTCCAATTTCGTGCAGTTTTGACTATGTTAGGTCACAGATACCTGCGATTACAACACCTCATTTTTACTTTTTTGTGTTTAACTAGGTGGCGCTATACATGAAATGAGTGGTTATGGAATGGGTTGACATGGCCCCTTGAGATCAACATACAAAAAAAAAATGGTGCTCCTAAACCTTACGGTTCTCGAGATATTCACAGAAAACTGTGTCTGCCCTACTCTCCTTTCGGGGGGTGCAGTCCAGCGGGGGGGCTACAGATCAAAACGAAAAACGATGGTTCCATGCTATCCATATGGGGTTACATGCCCACCAAGTTTCGTCTACCCCGGTCTTTCAGTGTCCCGGGAATCATTGACAGAAATTTGGACATGCGAAAAAGAAAAAGAAAAAAAAAAAAACCTATAACCTATATGACCGCCGCTTCGCTGCGCGGCGGTCATAATAAAGAACTATTCTTTCGCAAGCCAGCCTCAAGTTTTACCTGCTCTTAACTACACTGGAATCTACTCGGTCAACCGTGTCTCCATTTGGGATTAAGGAGACAATTTTAATAGCATTCTTCAGTCCGCAAAACGTATACTACAACTGATATCTAGGTGTGAGGATTTTGAAAGTTTTGTTTATTTTCACATAAGCCTGTTAAAGGTTGCACCTTAACCATTAAAACAAATATCTTGCATTATCTACAATGTCAAGTGTTTCTAATTTTGTTCTACTCCATACAGGTATAAAAATATTGAACTTTTTTTTGTTCAAGGATGCATGAAGCTAAGGAGATGTGAACCATATGAAGTGATGGAGGTTGTGGTAGTAGTGGCAGCTCCTGCACCCCTGGTGAGATCACATACATATAATGGTCCGCTCCTCTTCTCTTCTCTCTCACACACTCAGTTATCTGCACCTATGACATGCAAACATGCACACATACTTTTTACAAACCACACAACGCGCACACAAGCTCATGCACACACACGTGGTCTGTTCTGATCTGGTCTGTTCTGCGTGCGTGCATGTATGTGTGTGTGTGTGTGTGTGTGTGTGTGTGTGTGTGTGTGTGTGTGTGTGTATGTATATGGTCAGACTCAGTGCAGGTCCAGAAGGTTAGTGCCCAGCAGAGAACACAGTGGTGTGTCTGAGCCTGTACGCTCTGATCTGCAGAAAGGTCAGAGGGGCCTTTGAAGAGGAACCAAACCCACACAAGCACTCACACATCCCTACCCTGATTCTCTCTCTCTCCCTCTCTCTCTCTCTCACACACACACACACATGCACGCACGCACACACACACACACAAAACAAACAACACATATAACACACATTCAGACATATCAACAACACACACACACACAAACACACACACAAAGCCTGGTTGTGAGAATGCTTTTTGCTCATCCCCTCCTATCGGGAGGCTTCAAAGGCACACACCCGCACACACACACACACTCCGACCTTTAGTGCCACATGGGGGCCCCATCACAGGGAGAAGGCCAGACAGACAGACAGGCAGACAGACAGGTACATGATAAAAGCAAGTAAATCAGGGGTGCCCACGTGCTGCGCTCAAAAAAGAGAACACGTGTCCTCGGGAAGGTGGGCTCGTCTGAGGAGGTGTGACTCAGCATGACAGGTGAAAGCAGGAGGAGGGAGGGATGGAGGGACAGAGAGACAGACAGAGCATGAGGTAAAGATGGAGAGAATTAAGAGAATTGGCCATAGAATGAAATACATGTAGAGGGGTAGAGGGATAGGAAGGTGAGGAAAAGGTAGAGAGAAAGATTGAAAAGTGAGATAGAGAGAGAGAGAGAGAGAGAGAGAGAGAGAGAAAAAGATCTAAATAAAAAAAAACAGAACAGAACTGAAAAAGTATGAAATAGAAGGAAGGTTAAGAAATAGATAATGAGCAGGTGAGAGATAGTAAGACAGGATTAGAATGAAAAGGAAAAGGAGAGGCTATGAAGTGGGTATGAGACGAAAATCCACGGAGTGTCTGGCGTCTGGTGCCTGGTGCAGGGGAGAAGTGAAGCATTGCGCCCTCCACAGCGGAGCTCCATTACTGTGTAATTATGTGCAGGAGGTTGAGCTCAGCTAAGCAATGACTCTCCAACTTCATTTCCCACCGTGCAGGCAAATCAGCCAGAAGGGTTTGGCCAAGGCTGATGATACTGTATTAGACATTCATAGAGTCGTGAGGACAAAGTGATACAATTTAATTAGCTTGAATGTGATTGTGTGTGTGTGTGTGTGTGCGTGTGTGTGTGTGTGTGTGTGTGTGTGTGTGTGTGTGTGTGTGTGAGAGAGAGAGAGAGAGAGAGAGAGAGAGAGAGAGAGAGAGAGAGAAATGTCCACCTGTCAACCAAACACCAGTTTTGACACTGCCTGTCTTCTACAGGCACATATTATGATTAGATTACATTGTCTGTTTACAAACATAAACTTGACTAGATGCGAACAGAGCCCCCACCAGAGCCCATAACACCCGTAGCCCCGAATCCATCAGTGGGGGAAAATCAAACAGTGGAGGACGAAATGTCCCCTCGGGTTGTCCTCTCAGACGCAGCAATAACACACACCTCCTAAGATCGCCAATAAAACACCAGCACTCGTTAAGTCAAGTGGGGCTCTGTGTAAATGCCACCTTCATCCAGCCTTAATGAACTCACACGCACACACACACACACACACATACAGGCATACACAGTTAGATAGCACCATGACTGTCACACATTCAAGGATTAACACACACACACACACACAGAATAACGTTCTCAGCTACCACAGCTCCAGAGCACAGAAAGTCCTCACGGTTGCTGACACTCATGGTTAATGAATATCCTGCATGGGAACAGCAAAATAATGACATCATCCTGTTATTCGGAGAGAAAGATGTGTATTGATGCGTTGCTCGTTTTTCTCCACCCATTTGTGTTTGTCCTGAGCAAGCAGGAATAACAACTCCTTCAGTGATATACTGAAAGTCACTTATCCCCTGGACAGGCATGTAGAGGATGGACCGCCCACATTAGATACAGACATAAACAACACTGCAGACTTCTCCCTATAGATTTGGACATAAATCAACATGCAAAGAATCAAAGTGCAGCTTTTATTGTCACATCCTGTTTATATGGTATGTGTGAGTGTCTAGTGACTTGTATGTGTGTGTGTGTGTCTGTGTGTGTGTGCGTGTTTATGCGGGTTTGTGCATGCACATGTGTGTGTATGAGTGCTTGTTTGTAAGTGATCAGAGCAGCAGAAGCTTTGTAAAGGGATGGGCAGACACGAGCATCGGTCACCACAGCTGCGTTCTGACTGAGAGGCCTGCAGTGACGCGGCTGATAAATCCTGCTGGACTGGACTGGACTGGTGCTAATCTATTTAATTATCTGCTGGTGTGGCTGCATGCTGTACTGGACAGGGTTGGACTAGGCTGGACTAGAGTGGTGCTAATCTAATTATCAGCTGGTGTGACTGCATGCTGGACTGGTGCTAATCTATTTATCAGCTGGTGTGACTGCATGCTGGACTGGACTGGTGCTAATCTATTTAATTATTAGCTGGTGTGACTGCATGCTGGACTGGACTGGTGCTAATCTATTTATCAGCTGGTGTGACTGCATGCTGGACTGGACTGGTGCTAATCTATTTAATTATTAGCTGGTGTGGCTGCATGCTGTACTGGACTAGGCTGGGCTGGACTGAACTGGAGTGGGCCGAGCTGAGTCTGAACCGAGGGATTCACACAATAAAACATCCGTCTGATTTATGCCCAGTGATCGGGGAGTAGCCCTCTATCACTCACAACCCTCCGATCTGATCCATCTTAAGCGAGTCAATGCTTTCCTCCGGGAATCCCCACCCTCTCTCTTTTTATTCTCCCATCTCTCTCTTCAGTCTCTCTTTTTTCTCTCTTTCTCCCTCTCCACCCCTCCCCCTCTTCCGATCTCTTTATTTGCTTCACTCTCATCTCTCTTTCTCCCCTTCATTCATCATTCCTCATTCCTTTCTCTCTCTCTCTCTCTCTCTCTCTCTACATCTCCTCTTTCTCTCTGTCCATATGCTTTCTCTCTCCATCACAAACACACATCTGGGACTGCAGTGCCCTGATCAATTGTTGTTGTTGTTTTTCTTTTCCGTTCAAAGTCAAAGCAGGTTAAAGCTAATTCAATAGAGAGGGAGGGGAAGTGTACAGGGGCCTGTTTGCTGGGAGGAGAAGAGACGAGAGAGAAGGAGAGAGAGGAGCGCACACACACGCACACACACACACACACTCACACGTGCACGCACACACACACACACACACACACACACACACAAACAGACACACACACACACACACACACACACACAAGCTTGAAACCGGTTCCCTGAGTCCCCCTACAGCAAGCAGCAAATAATTAGAAAAAGTAAAATTGATCCTGGCTCTTTTATGTACAGCTTGAGAACTGCTGATGCTTCCAGCTTATTGTAATAGATATTTTGATGCGTGCAGATACATCTCATGACCGTATACTATTTGACAGCTGAAAAGATCAAACAAAATGGGTCATGGACACTACAAACAACTGATGATTGAAGATTTACACAATGCTAGTGTAGGAATAGGAATTGTGTTGTAGAGCCCTACCTCCCACTCTCTCCCCTCCACCCAGAGCCCTGTCTTTCTCCCCCACAGGAGCAGGGGGACACCATCTCTTCCTCCAGCAGCCCCGCACATGTTCACAACCCAATATGTCAAGGCAACATGATGCAACAGAATTTTGAGTTTTCTCAATAACAGTAGTCAAAAAAACAGTGCTCCTAAGTTGAGAAAACTCCAAAATATTTTGTCTCACATTGTCTTGATTTCTCCACATTTAAATGTCCTACTTTTCCAGCTTTTATTAGAAGACACGTACCATAAAGGTATAGGTCTTGTGAATATGAGCTCTCCCTGGTATTGAAAGAAAAGAAATGCAGACCTGCGTGGTAATTTCTGGTTGACTGCTGAGGCAGTACATTCCCCTCGGCCCTGCTAATGAGCTGGAGTGAGCCTGTCCATCTCAGGGTAGCGGGCCTGCCTGGGTCACCTCTGTGTGAATGACTTCCATATGCAGGTGACTGGACTCACGGGATGGGAACAATAAAAATGCAAACAACATGGCTGACGCAGTGCAGTCTGGGTACAAGCTCAGCATTTTGCAGCAGCTCTGATTATAACAGCACACAGAGCCTGCCAAAGACTGGCCTAGGCATTAAGAAAGCAATACAGTGTTGAACCTGTCAAAACATAAAGACTTTGGTCTGATTTTTTCTTAGGAAAACTAATGTTCTGTGTGCTTAATACTTATATGGTTATTTGGCAAGGCATATTTAATATTTAAGTGCACATCTTGGTCTATGTTGCTACAAAAGGCTTTCCAGTTGGGCACAGATTTACATTGAGGCACACTGGGATTAAAATAACAGTAATGCACTTACATGAGAAGCATATTAAATTACATTTTCAACTAGATTATCCCTAAGGTTCCAATAAAGTAGGACAGATGCTTTCAATAACTGTTATAAATAGTAGAATATGTAATTACACTGTAGTTATCATTGTCCTATAACACCCAAGAGAGGAAGTTAAAATGAAAATAATTTTAGGAGACTTCACTTGTTTCCCAGAAAGGTTCCATTAATGACAGGGTTCAATACAGTGCTTCTGTTTTAATTGTCAATTCACACAAAGCACCCAACACATCACTGCGTAGGTTGAAACAATGTGAGAATTTCTTTGCGAAGTGCTGTTGGAGCAAGCATAAGAGTAATGGCCTCTACACAGATAAGTGCTGCGGGTATTTCAAATCAACTATTACAGACATTCATCAGGACTAAGCCTGGGAGATAGGGACATGGCAGACATTGTAGAGTCAGAGGATTTAGAATGGCTCTATCTAGTATACTGATGTGCAGCGGCGAGAGAATAACTGTATTTCACATATCCAATTTAAGATGATCTTCCCTTCACAAGCTGACACCAGAGATTTGGAAGACAGACGACCACTGGGCAGCCTGATAGTTTCCGAAAAATTAACTTCAGAAGACTTTACTTTTGAGGTATAGAACTATGAATTCATGCACAAATGATACTCTATCCACCACAAGGCTGGGATCTATTGTCAGGTACGGATATATGCATGTCCCCCACCTTTGTGAGCATCAGTCCTCTAACTTGCTTCAGACTTTGTCTGCAGTGATCTATTCTCTCTCTCGTGTTGGTCCTCTGCAACAGGGTAATGCAGTCATAGGAGGCAGAGTCTGACCTCTCATATGCTCCAATGAAAAGACAAAATGTAAAATAATCATTTAATATAGATACGAGAATAGTAAATGCTGTTCTTTGAACATGAAAAAGCACACTGTCTGTGTCAAATCAAAAAGAAACATTTCATTAGCAGAGAGTTTTTCACAGAGTCCCTTTATAATCGCCAGAATGAGTGACACGTTTAAGTATTTACGGCATGGAAGGACGTTTGTCCCCCCACCTTCAAGAGAGCGGTAACCCTCTCCACCCAACTCTTTCTTGTAAAACGCAAAGTCTAAATCACTCACTGACAGCCAGAAGGGTCAAGCTAAAGGGGGTGGACTAGCAACAAAAAAGCAGTGGGGATATTAGGCCAGGCCCTTAGCCTCTGGATCCCCTTATCCGCAAACCAGACAGATCTGAGGACTCTTAAGGTGTGTATTTCAACTCATTAACTGAAGAGGTCATGGCTGAAAGGCGGAATAGAGAGCCTCGCTCTCATCCTCTCGCTCGGCCTATCACTGTGACATTACATTTCTCTCCCTATCTCTCTCTCTCATCTCACTCTCTCTCTCTATATATTTCTCCCTCTTTTCCTCCCCCTCCTCTCTTTCTGCCGGCGTGCATACAATAAAGCCGTGTCACCGTATGAGGAGTCAAGTGTCACCTCATTTCATTTAGATTAGCCGGCTTGATCCTCCTCTGGAGTCCACTAAATCAAATATGACAGGGCTGACCTTTTCCCCGCTTCTGACAGGCAAGGGCGTGCGACTGGCCGCTCCGACTCTGACTGGACGTGTCCGTCATCCAGAGCAGGCGCTCTGAGCGTGAATACCACCACACAGCTCTGTGTCTGATTTCAATGCCCCTCGTGTTCCACGCATATCAATGTCCCAGGCACACTACAAGTGGTCCAGGGGATTCGATTACAGAGAAACGATGAAGAAAAGAATGAGTTGTAATTTCTCGGATTTTCATTGTCTTCTCTCCAGTGATTAGCATGATTAATGATGACAGTGAACCAATTACTCAGATCTGCTTCAGATGGCATTGTTGAATTTTTTCATCTCTCTAGCTGCTGTAGTTGCGTATGCTGAAATGTAAACAGGGATTTGCATGCGTGCGTAATCCCACAGTGAATACATGAGTTTCTCTGTATGTTTATTTCATGAGCCGCCTTATATTCAATCCAACTGACTCTCAATTCGTAGAAAGTAACAAAGCCAAATGTGTACACGAATCCCACAGCAGCAAAACACCTTATTACATATAAAACATCAAATCTTGTCTTTTTGTGGGAACGATGTTGGTGGGTGGGTGTGAGGCGGGGAGAATCTAATCCTGAGACAGAAAACTCATAATCTGGTGAAGGATTGGTGTATCCAAAGGCCATTACCCAGTCCCTAGCGCGCGTTTGCTCAACCTTGAGTCTCCGCCTGGTCGCCACATCATTATTCACCAGGGCTCGCCGAGTGTCATTTACAAGCTCCGTCTCTGATTTAAGAGTCCGCTGTTGACTCCCTCAGTAATACCTTTTGTTTGGGGGAGAAGCGGCCCTCCGCCTACTCCCATCACACCCGCGCAGAACGTGAAAGCAAAATGAGAGAGGGAGGGAGAGAAGGACGTGCAAGAGACGCTCTCCCGTTCCTTTTCAACTCGGTTAATTAGAGGAACATAACGAGGGGTGATTTAGCGGCTCGGGTTTCGTGAAGGCGTGCAGTAAATTTTGTCGAAGCCTTTTAAAAACGATAATATAGATCTTGGCGTGGAGTCGTGTTCCTCCAATTCCAAATGGCCTCCAAGAATTACCTATTCTCGGCTGTGACTAATATTGCTAATTAATTCTTTCGAACAATGCTTGCTTAATCATGGAGAGTGACGTGGGACCCTCAGCCCCCTGTGACTCTATAATCTGCACAGGTGCTAATGAAAATGGCCTGTTATGTCTACACAGCCAACCAAGCCCTGTGACAAAGATCAGAGGCACTTTTATAAGTATATATACTCTTTTGATCCCGTGAGGGAAATTTGGTCTCTGCATTTATCCAATCCGTGAATTAGTGAAACACACTTAGCAAACATTGAGGTGACACACTAATCCCGGCGCAGTGAGCTGCCTGCAACAACAGCGCCGCTCGGGGAGCAGTGAGGGGTTAGGTGCCTTGCTCAAGGGCACTTCAGCCGTGCCTACTGGTTGGGGTTCGAACCGGCAACCCTCCGGTTAGTCCGAAACGCTAACCTGTAGGCCACGGCTGCCCCACTGCTTCACACCATCCCCAGACAAATGTTAATTTCTTAATCGAACGGTGAACAGGAGAGTGATAAATTGTGTTTATTCATAGTTTTGGTATGCTGGGACTTTGTGGACTGAGGAAAATCAATAAGAATTAAAATTGCTTCTCAGAGCCAATCACCTCAACAGTTTAATTATATTGTGTTTGTGGCATTTGGAACACAACTGTATTTGACTGGCCTAGTCTGTATTACACCCATTAGGCACATGGGTTTTGCCATGGGCAAAAACTGAAAAGCAAAAATAGCCATTTACACAACTTGAGCAATGGACTTCCGCTCAACATAATTTGTGTGTTCATGTTTTTTCTTTCATATTTGCAAAATTATGTCACCCAATGGGACTGGAATTAACAAGCCAGTTCCACAGTATAAGCATCCTTAGAGTTGGCTGTGCAATGGTGCTGAGATTTCTGTTTCTTGTCCCCCATATAAATGTGGAGAGAGAGAGAGAGGGGGGGGGTGATAGTAGGTGGAAGAAGAAGAAAATGACAGGCATGAAGGAGTGTGAATGCAAATGAAAGGATGAAAGAAATAAGCATTTACTTACTTGGCAAAGCATGCTGCTGTCTGCATGCAATTCACACCAACCCCGAACAAAGACACACACACACACACACACACACACACACACACACATATACACGCACACGCACACACACACACACACACACACACACACACACAGATACAGATGTACATACCAGATGCTACTATGCTCAGTGCGGGGAGCCAGAGAGACGGGCTAGTGTGAGAGATGATTGGTGATAACCTTCCTGTGTGTGTGTGTGTGTGTGTGTGTGTGTGTGTGTGTGTGTTATGTCACTGATGGCTGTCAGTAAATGGCCTCCATGATGGCCCATATAAAATGGAGACCACACCACCACACACATACACTGCCCTGAGAGTTTGCCTTGATTGAACAAAGCTATTCCCTACAGACAAATGCAAAAACACATACAGAGAGCAGAGAGAGAGAGAGAGAGGTAGAGCAGAGAGAGAGAGAGAGAGAGAGAGAGAGAGAGAGAGAGAGAGAGAGAGATACACGTAACCTGAGCAGACAGGCCAGCCTGCTGAGGCACTAACCCCAGCAGGTGCCACGCTCTTGGGGGAAGGGTGGTCCTGGAGTGATCCCTATCTCTCCAATACGCCTCTCTGTTTCCCCCCACTAATGACCTACTCAATGCAGAGACTCATCCAGGCACTAGTGGCCCCACATTCAGCCGGCCCCTTGGTACCCAGACCCAAATTACTGGATATCAGTAACTTCATTAGGGCAAGGAAATGCAGGCTCACTATGAAAACCCACACGCCAGCGCACCCACTCTCTCTCTCTCTGTATGTGTGAGTGTCTCTCTCTCTCTTTCTCTCTCTCTCTCTGTCTGTGTGAGTGTCTGTGAGTGTGTGTGTCTCTCTCTCCCTCTCTTTCGCTCACACACACACTCTCTCTCTTACTCTCTTGCTCACACACACACACACACACACTCTCTATCTCTCCCTCTCTCTCTTCCTGTAAATGGGACACTGAGAAGGACCCTCTAACGGGGGTCCACATTAGCAGGAATGTTATCGGATATGGTGCAGACCGTAAGTGGGGCAACGGAGACAAAAGAAACACAATGTCAGAGTTGCCTTTTGAGTGTTGCTACTGAACAAACAACATGCATTCTTTGTGCAGTGCTATGATTTCTTTCAACTGCATCAGATAATGCAAGCCTTTTACTGCAGCTCAGTGCTATATGGAACATACCAAAGTCATTTTAACATCAACACTGGGGAAATTCCAGCACTGCTACAGTTTAGTAGTCAAAGTGTATTGTATATGTCCCAACCAGTTAAAGAGACTTGAGATATGCTGCAGATTATAACACTATACTCATGTGAGCTCTACCAAACATTTCAAACTGGAAAGATGAATCAACTTCTCTTCATGCATTTCCGAGTCTTCCACAGCAAGGCTACCAAGAGGTCCTTAATTCTCTCTCGGAGGAGATAAATCAGCATTTCCTCCATGCATTAGTATACTTACATACAGCTAAGTCTGGCCAGACACTGGCTTGGTTCTGGCCTAGTTTCAGTGTCTCTAACCCAGAGTACGCTGTCTGGAAGCTGGTGCTTTTCAAACCAAACAATCTCCACCCTTTTCCCTCCATAGATGTGAGTATATATTACGCATTCATTGATGCAATTCTCATTAAAAGAGTTTGAGTCAACAATGAATAATACATTGTGTTGTAATTACTGACTTTTCCCTAATTACCGAGCCTTGAAACAAATCATTTGCAAATTAGTGTTTACAGTGAGAGTGGTATCCAGACACAGAGTGATGGTGTTTACACATAGAGGTAGCAGCACTGGACTCTGTGTGGGGTTATTAAATATTTAGACAGCTCTGACTTCCACACTCCTACATTCCTGTTCAAATTAAAACATTTTTTAACATGCTTATTCACCATTTAATTATTTTTACTTCTGTGATTTTCATTTGAGCAGTTTCTTTTCTTTCCATTTAAACCTAATTTCAACTGAAAGAAATATTACCTTATTATCTTCTTAAGCTTTACACATGAGATCCACTAAATATTGTGGTGTAATAAGTTCTAAGGCACAAGGATTTCTGCTCAAATGGAAAAGCCACTTTGGAAACACTCTTACTTTCAGTCAAATATTTACACATCTGAATTCACCTCAGCAGTTTCTCCCTCTAACCTTTCAAACTGCAAAATCTCTTCATGTCAAATGAATTCTCTTCCTCTAAACATCACACTGCTTCCTCTAAACATCACACTGCCATTGTCCCAGAATCCCACTAACAAGGTCAAGGGAGAGAGGGTGTCTGCTGGCCCAGTGTGTGTGAGTAGACTGAAGAAGCCAATTAACCCACCACCATCTTAAGGTTCTTCACACAATCAGCAGTAACCACAGAGCAGTTTCCTGCCTGCTGACTAACCTGTTTAATAACACACACAGCACAGTCCTGTAAGGATCAGTCTACCGATACTGTGAAATTACGACAGGGGTCTTTGACCTCCTGCTGTCGGGGACACTGTACAGTACGTCACTCTTACAAATGACTCGATCAAGGGTCAAGGGTGGCTAATAGCTACAGATTGACCACCATTCAAGAAAAGAACACCAAGTACTCATGTCTCAACTCGGTTCACGTCTCCATTTAGCTTTGCATTGCTGGGATGTTTTGGAAACACTCTTCGTCAAGTGTGTGCTTGAGATGTGTCATATGTGAGACGACTTGGAGCTCTGTGACCACAGAGATGAACAACAAACCATGTTGCGCCCGATTCCTGACGAGCATGACTGCGCCTTATTACCCTGGTAACGCTACTCTGAGGCCCAGAATCTCATTTGCACTCCAGAGAGGAGAGAGTGAGAGAGAGAGGAAGAAAGAGAGGGAGGAAGAGAGGGGGAAAGAGATGAAGAGAGAGCGAGAGATTTGTTCTTGGAAGAGACACGGGTCAACAGGTGCGTCATGGGAGGATATGAAATCATCGTCGCTCTCAGAGGCGAAATGGGATCAGCTTTGGTGCGCAGGGAACGTGGCGAAGGACGGCATAGGGACAGGGAGTACCGGCGGCGGCAGCAAAAGTGGCGAGATAGGCATGAAAATGGCATTTCCCCTTGAGCCGGTACTGAAGCAAATGAAAGAGGCAGACGTTTGAGGATGGAAAGGCACTAATGCTGATTGAAGCCAAAACACACCTGGGAAAAAGCTCCACTGATGTCCTGTGACTGTGTGTGTGTGTGTGTGTGTGTATGTGAGTGTGTGTGTGTGTGTGTTCATACTGCCAGGCAACATTGTACTTCATCAAGGTGTTAGATTGATTGGTGACTCAAAGTGCTTTGAAAGGAATGGTTTTGACAGGTGTTGAAAATTAATTAAAAGAAGCACTGTGTCAAATAAATGCATTAAACAACTGCACCTGACACACAGAAATACCGGTTGTCCTGCAGATTCTTGAAATTATTTCCAGACATGTTTTTTAATTTATTTATATGTGTCTGTATTTATTTCCCAGACTTCTTGTGTCACTTTGTGTCCCCTCCCTCTGTGTCAGGACGCTGTCACAGACCAGTAGCCTCCTCTGATCAGCCTGACAACAGTCTCCCTCCCCGCCGTTACACACCAAACACACACACACACACACACACACACACACACACACCAAAAGACGACAGGCCGTCTCCCACTCCCTGCTTTCATGTCTAGCTCCCTGAGGGTAAGGGGCCAGCAGCGAGCCAACAGGCGGGGAGGGCACATACACACACAACCACACACACACACAGTCCTCAAACTCCACCAGTGTTCCTGACTCCCTCTCCTCTCCTGCATGTTTGGACAGGTAGACTGTCGCAACGGGTGATTCATCTTGCCCTGAGCAACTCTCCACATACACTAGGAAGGTCCACACATATTTACACTCATCTTAATCTATGATTAAGCCTGCAATTCATGCAAATGTGGCCTGTCATTTCATGTAAATGTGGCGACCCCTTGCTGTGAAAATGTTTCCTGTTAATTAAAACACATTGGTACGGGATAGCCAGCACCAAGAGTTTCTAAGGCACGGTATCTACACATGTTCATAATTGTGCCCTGTAATCAAAGCACACATGGATTAAAGGTAAAACGCATTTGCTTTATGTCATTTACATTTATTCACTTAGAATCTAATAAATTGCAGTAAGTGTAATTTTATTATGGGGCCTGCGATTACTCCATCAGTCTTCCTCCTCCTCCTCCTCCTCCTCCTCTCTCTTTCTCTCCGCAGACAGATGGGCTGACCGCTGGCTCCTGAAGGCATGGACGCCCCGAGGAATTAAGGTGCGAGCACCAGCACTATTCATCTCCTCGGCTCGTCAGCGCCTTTGAGGTGCTTTTACACCAGGCGTAGCGGTGGTATCGGGCCCTGATGGGGTTATTGACACCTCCATCACCCCACCCCCTCTCACACACAAACTCACGGCCACTCAACCATCCATCACCTGCTTCTGAGAAGCCAGTTAGGGCAAGCAATGCATTTCATTAAGGAGAAAAATTAGCTTGGAGGCGGTAAGGTGAATAAATAACAGGTGACTGCCAAACGGCAACCAATCAGAAATAGTCTTGAGCAATTGCCAGCCAATGGGCAATCATCTCAGGCAAATGGCAGCCAATCGCTTCCTACCTGACATGCACGGGCCACTTAAATCATAATGGCATCACCCTGACATAGAGTAGGAGGAAGGGGGAGGGGATCCATTAAGTAAAGCTGAATAAAAGAGTGATTGGAGTACTGTTCCCAGTCTCTAGCACCCCAGTGTTCATCACACAGAGAGATGTCCGCCAGCACCAACTAATCAATGCGCTGTTACTGATACTCTCTCCTCCTCCGTTCTGCTCAAAGGCACGTCAATGGCGTCTTAGCACAGAATTTACAGTAGTTCGCAGAGCTCAGTGCCTCAAGTTCAACCACTGCTGGAGGGGGAAAAAAAGTGGAATCTTATCCAAGATGCATTTCTATGAGTGGATGCAGATCAAGCAGATGCATTTCCAGTCATGCACACGGATAACTCTGGGATTCTCTCCGTGGCGAAAAAATGAGCCTTTCTGAAATTACAATGAAAACTAATCCAGTTTTCATTTTACTCACAGAGCAATCAAATCAGAAAGTTGCACACTGTCAGAGGAATAATTTTATCACACTGAAACTGTTTGGATTATAATCAACCAGAGTCGCTACAACCTCCATCACTGTCTGAAACCCTCACTGAAACGCTGGAACAGGCTGTTTGGTGCAGGGAATTGAAAATACTGGGCTTTTGCGTAATAGAAGCACACACACACACACACACACACACACACACACACACACACACACACACACACACACACACACACACACACACACACACACACGTGTGCGCACAAATCATCTGAGGCAAAATTCTCATTTCCTCTTCAGAGCAGACAAATGATTGTTTTTGTTATTTTCCCTTTTTTACCTCTCTGGTTGTCTTCTTGTGTCAACACAGAGATGTACTTCCTTCTCCCCATGGACCCTAACCATTCCCTGAGCTTTACCATTCAACTATTGTGTTTTAGGGAGAGCTGTGAGGAAATCCATATTTGATTTAGGTAAGGCTGATGTATTTTACTCCAGCAACCACCTGATCAGCCAGAGACATTAAGAGTGACTCCTGTGACCACCACACACACACACACACACACACTACAGTGTGGCTACCTGACCCGAGCCCGACGGGTACCGACGGGACCCGACGGGTCGGGTCGGGTTCGGACAAATATTTAGAAATTGTAGTCGGGTTCGGTTCGGGTTCAGACACATGGGGGCGATATGCATTGGAAGCTTTACATTTAAAATAGCTTATTATGTTGGGTAACCAACAGGTCTGCTTTACATGATGCAAACGTTTGTTTTTTGAGAATAAAGTAAAATGTAAAAAAGACCTAATAGCTTTCTTCCTGTGTGCAAGATTTGTTTATCGTGACAACGCATTTCAGGCATGCCGCCTGAAATGCACACGCGTTGTCACGTCTCACGACTACATAAACAAAGGTTATGCACATCGCACATATACACATAAGCACAGTCTTGGGTGAGTTGGGTGAGAAAGTTGTTAGCCTATCAGGAGATTTTATGATTATTTGCGTTGCATACTGTGGTAAAGACATAGGCTACCAGGCTATAAGGTCGTCTCGTTCAACTGGATGAGGATTTCCTCGAGTTGCCCCAATTAACGTCGATGCTGCATATGGATCAGTGACAGAGGCACTGTAGATTCAACGACTGTTGCAGTTCATTTTTAAGACTTTTCGTCAATGGTAAGACAAGAATTCTATTTAGGCTATGCTTGCTTGGGCCTCTTGTGTTAATGTGTGCTGTGTGTGACCTGCGTGCGTGCACGCTCATCTGATTCTGTAGACAATTTGTTGTGTGTTCCGTTTAATGGGCTAAAAAGACAGGCTATCCACAAACGTGAACGTTTAATCACTAGCATGGGAATAACTGAGGCATCATCTGCGTCGGGCTCGGGTCGGGTTCGGACATAAAAATGAAAATGCCTGTCGGGTTCGGGTCGGGTTCGGATGCAGGTCTGTCAGACGTGGGCCGGGTTCGGACAGAAATTTGCGGCCCGATCCGCACTCACACACACACACACACACACACAGGGAGCCTAGGCCAGCCTGAGGAACAGGGGGCCCCCAAGACAAAGACTGTGACCCTGGATGAGGAGTGGTCTAATAAATGGAACGTGCAGACAGAGACACAAAGATGAGTTACGGAGATATCGACCACGGCCAACATGCATGTATATGAGAATGTGTATATGTATGTGTGTGTTTGTGTGTCTGTGTGTGCGTTTATGTTTGTACAACATGTATGTGTGTTTGTGAATTAGATCGTGGTCAGTGGGTCTGTTTAATTTCACGGGCGCTGTCAGCTTCAATGACTTCATCCATCAGGCACACGCTGCAGGTCAGACACGATGTTGACAGACACCTGCTGAGTGTTCTACACACTCACACTCACACACACACACACACACACACACACACACACACACACACACACACCACACACACACACACACACACACACACCACACACACACTATGAGTGTGTGTGTGTGCATGCACTCGTGTACCTCACACAGTGGTACACCTTAACCTCCACAGCAGCGTTAATCGATAGTGGTGGCTTCTCAGGGTCTGTCAATCAATGATAATCTTATTCCGCCCCTTCTTTGTATATCAGATGTGTTTACAGCAGTTCCGTCAATGCCCTCAAATAGGCTGGTGACAACAGAGCATCACGTCCAACTGATACGTCTAGCTGATATGGTTATTACCCATCAGTCACCAAACTGACGGAGAAAGGGGAAATTGTTCTTCATATCCAGTACTAGATCCACTGACAGTTAAGGCCTGTACTGGCCACTGTAAATACATTCCAAAGAGGTTGGTACATTTATTTTATGTTATTAGTAATGATGAAAGAGATTAAGTCCACAGCATCAGCAGATATAAAAACAACCCTGCCTGGGGTCTACCTATAACACTGTAAAAAAAAATCTTGAAAATGATCAGTTAACTGTAATGGAGAATGTCACAGTTATGGGTCAGGGGCAATGAAAGTGGTTGCTAATAAATTTAGAGAAAATTATTAGCTTAATACACAGGAATAACAGATAAAAACATGCCCGCTAGCAGGGGCTTTTCTGAAGGGGCACATAAATGAGCCTGGCTAATCGAGTGTGAGGTATCGGCTCGCAGGCCAGCTTAATCAATCACATGGAAATGGATTTCAGCCTTGGCTCATAGACCCGACTCATCCATTACACGAATATGGATCTGGCCAATGGTCCAAAGGCCTGCTCAATCAAGTATGAACTCAAGGATTCAGACAGAGCTCCCTCCGCTCGCCTGGCCAATGATGTATGGAGGTATGAAGACATCAGGGTTGCCTGGGTGCTCTGATTTTTGAAGCTCGGCAGGTTGTTCCTCTTGGCTATATCTGAAGGGCATGTCTTCAAACAGCGAGTTGTGAGCAGGCTCCCTCAAAGATCCTGCAGATCAGCAGCCTTGTTTGCGGCTTTGAAAGAAAATGAGTGAAGCTGAGGCTGAAGCTGGCAGATTCTGTCATTAGAGGTAACACTTTACTAGAAAACTCTGTCATAGGACATGGTGATTATGACATGGTTATAAACATGTTATAATAATATGCGGCCTATCTTGTTTTAAGTTGTAGCCTGTGAAATAACGATCTTAGCAAGTGATACAGGTCCTTATCCATCTTATTTATGAGCCAAAGAATGAGTCATGATGCATCAGTAGTCCAAAAACCCTTTTCTATTTCTGCATGGTATAACGCATCCTAGGCCATGGAAAAGTAAACTAAAAGCCATGCAAGAGGAACTGAAAAATAGCCTACTGTAGACTATACTAGAACAGGTGCCCACTACCTTGCATGGATATACTATTCTGATAGCCTCGGCATGATTAACAAAGTCAGATATGGCAAACTAACTTTGAAAAACATACACGTTCACGTAGTGTAGAGGAATGAGGAAAAGTCCAACCTTGACGTGAAGCAAACTCATCCTGTGGAAAAATATACATCATAAAGATAATAGTATACAGTATATATTAAATATTGAGATACAAATATGTTTTTATACCTCTTTTAGTCAGCTTTACCAGGAGTGCTGGTGGTGTTTCGGGTGCTTCTCCATATACCTTCAGGATCAGTCCTGTTCAGCAGTTCTTAACCTTCTTATTTGTTCATGATGTGAATCAATGATGCTTCTAAGAATAGGTCCTCCTAAACCACTCAGCAATACACTGTCCTAAGGCCTCCAGGAGGGTGGCTGAAAATGGATCTGGTCATGATGTGGTCCCATTTTCATATCAAATAAGAGCCAGATACAAAGCCTACTGGTCCTGGAGACACAGCCTGGGTCATTAATATACTATTGCAATCTTGATTAGAAATATCCAATTCAATTCATTGTAATCCTTCACACAAAATGGGGGCAATCTCATCTGTAAAAGAGGATTTATGTCATCCCATAGGATGGATATCCTTTCTGTTGTGAAGTGCTTCCTATCATGATGGGAAATAATCCATAGATTAATAAAAAAAAAACATATCAGCATTTTACTAATACCCTTCTCTCTCTGATCCTTAGTTTTGGATTTACCAGAGGTGTCACAAAGCGAACATGGATCCAGGACAACATTTCTGTCATATCATTATGGTAATCTCCATCAATTACTCCATCCAAGTGTCTTACACAAGATTTTGCAACACAAATATACCTGCACCCAACCTAACCTCTATTTTCGCTGTTGCCCCTAACTATTCGTTCAAATTTATGTTGGTTTGCTTGTTCCTTGGGTGTTCTGTTATCCGTCCAAACATCATTAGTCTGGTGTTAACAGAAGTGCACAAGTTCTGGCCTGTCCCAATATCACAGAATTGGAATTTAATTGGAATGCTAACACTTTTCAAAGCACTGGATACCCCATTTAGCATAATGTTTCAACATGCAGGGCAGTCTAGCAGACATTCAAACACAAACACACCATACCCAAAGACACACACAGAGAAACATACACACAATGTTGATGCTGAACTTTTCTTTCTGCTGAGAGAAAAGGCAGGACCATCTCTCTCTCTCTCTCTCTCTCTCTCTCTCTCACACACACACACACACACACACACACACACACACACACACACACACAAAAGCAAACACACACACTCACTTACCTACACATAGCAGAAGTACAGAAGAACATAAAGCAGCTATCAGTAAGGTCTCTCACACTTTCACAGATAAATAGTGCCCCCTACAGGCAATGGCTCGAAACACTCTCGTGCCAGCTGTAACTGGTTGTGTAGCATGTAGCTTATAAAAAAATAGGAAGTCACAGGCATGGCAAAAGATATCAGAATGGTATATCAGAACTTAAATCGCTATACAGTATGTGCAATCAGAGAAAAGAAAACAAGAGAATCAAAGGGATAACACTGGCAGCATCATCCAATGGCCACCTTTAATTCAAAGTTTACATTATTTGATGGCCAAGTGCAGTATACATGGACACCTGCCCAGAGACTACAGTATTTGCAGATATTAGCTATTTGCTATAACCTGGTGCAATGCATCTCTCCCAGTTTTGTACAAGGTTAATGTTATTTGTACACTGCCCCTGCTGAAATAAATTACAATTAAATATAATTAAAACAGCTGCTAACAAGCCAATAAAGTATAAAGATACTGCCAATGTCATCTTGACCACAGCGGACATCTCAAGATGCTGAGCACATTGCAGACTTTTGCAGGCACCAGCTATTTTTGGGAGATGAGTTTGACTTATTGAAGGGCGAATATCTAACATCTGTGACAAGATACTGAAGGACCTTTCCAGATATAATAGACTTCAAATAAACCAATCCCTTGTCAGAGATACTTTTTTCCCCCTTGACAGACACTTCCAGTCCTAGTGTTAGAGGGTGGACTTTCATGCTCTGTCTGTCAGAAGAATAATGGACAAAAAGAGAGAGATAGCAAGAGGCCACAGGGAGAAGGGAAGGACATAATGTGAGATTACAGATAGCCAAGTAAAAGGCACAGAGGGAGGGGCAGGATGAGCGAGTAAGAGGGAAAGAATGAATGTGAGAGAAGAGGAAAAGTGTTTCTCAGTCTCTCTCTCTCTCTCTCTCTCTCTGAGTGTGTGTGTATGTGTGTGTGAGAGAGAGAGACAGAGAGAGAGATGTGTTTGAGCATACAGTATGTATGTGTATTTGAAACAGAGACAAAGAGTCTGAGACTTGACCCTCAAAACCAAGAAAGGTGGACAGATGGCTTGAGAGTCTCTGGGAGATATATAACAGGGAGACAGTAACTGCCTCTCTCTCTCTCTCTCTCTCTCTCTCCCTCCCTCTTTCTCTCTCTCTGTCTCTCGTGGTCTGGTGTGATCGATGGCTGCTGCTGATTGAGCCTGAGATGGAGGGTGACAGGACGAGAGCGGTGACACGGGTCACCAGACATGAGAGAGGCTATAGATTAGGCCTGGCCAATGACATTCAAGTTAAAATGTCAATATGCCCCAGTGTACCTCTATACAGATAACACATCATTTTCACCACCAAAAAAAAGTCCCTCCTCAACCTCCCCATATCCTCCTTTGTATTTCCACTAAGGTTTCCACTAGTGTCTTGATACAACTTACTAATTCACAGTGCTCTAGAAGCATGCTGTGCAAAAACAGCACTGACATAGAGGTTATCTCACTCATATTAAGGCAACTCATTATTTCTATATACTTTCGGACAAGCCTGCATAGAACTGTTACACAACTTGGCTCACTTTAGGACCCAGTAAAAAAAAATATATGGAAACAACACCAGATTCCTAATGATGTTTCTGTCAGATGAAAAGTCTCCATGTCTGTCAGATGAAAAACTCCATTACTGTTTTTACAGGATGATATGAAGTGGAGGTCCTTGTATAATGAGATACACCGCTTCTGTAGAGTTTGCGCCCCTTTTTATCAAACTTGCACTCAACCGGTGCTTGATGGACCCCCAGCCATAATTAGTGTGATAGGATTATATAACTCGCTGCCCACTAAGAGGGTTTTATATATCAACGGAGCTTTCCCATATAGCTCTTCCCTGGTGAATGGATGCATGTTAAGCACACTGGAGTGGATGGGAGGTCGAGGCCATCACACTGTTTTTGGACCCTGTCTCATTTCCTCTCTGCTGGCGAGGAGAGCCCATTCAGACAGGATAGAAACGCAGCCTCTGAATGAGGAGCACCAGTGAGAGAGACGACCTGTCTCACCGTGTCAGTCTGCAGGACACCATCACCACCGGCCCCAGTAACCCACCCACCCAACCACCGGGCACCACACACGCCACAGCTTACCGGTGGGGAGAACAGATTGGCCACGGGTGTGTCCGGCTGGCACAGCCTGCCGTCGGTTAAAGAGATCAAAGAGGTGCTAGCGCTTTGAGCTTGGCACCAGCGCAGAGAGTGGGCAGTGCCAACCAAGCAGGCACTGAGACAAAGACAGATAGAGACCGACAGATATGGTATAGGGAGACAGAGGGAGACTGGCAGAGCAGAAGGGGGGCAGCAGTTGTAGTAGCAGATATAAGCTCGGGTGAGTGTTGGGGACAGACAGAGAGAGGGAGAGTGGCAGATGTATGCCCAGCTGATGGTTAAGGGCAGTGTGTTAAATCTGGGGCCTCTTTGGGAAGGACGGGTGACCGTGGCCATCTGCATATGCATGCGGCTGTCACACGCACACACACACAATTCCCCACGGACACCCAGTCCCCCACTGCTGCCGTCGCATCTCGTAACGCCATGCCATGTCCACCAGCAACAGGAGGCATGCCCACTCTCACTCGTCCTCTATCATGTTTTGACATCTTTTCCTTTCTCTCTCTCTCTCTCTCTCTCTCTTTCTCTCTCTCTCTCTCTGTTTTAGCGGCTGTCCCTCTCCCTTTCGTACTGCTGTTTCAGCCATTCCATGTCTTTCTGTCTACCTCCCTTTATCTCAGTCTCTTCCTATTCCTATATTTCTTTTCATCCCTCACTTTCTTTCCTGCTTCTGTCCCCTTTGCATTTGTCCCTATACTCTTCATCATACTATTCCCCTGGGTCTCACCAGAGAGAGAGAGAGAGAGAGAGAGAGAGAGAGAGGTCACAGATAGAGGTACACAGGCAGATAAAGGAGAAGAAAAGATAGAAAAAGAAAGAAGGAAAAGAGTGAGCACAAACTCATCAACATGCAAATTCATCCCCTTAAAAAAACAGGTCGGGAAAAAAAGGCGACACTGCAAAGGATGAACAGTCCGTTCCTAACACACAGAGATAAATGGCATGAGCGTCGTCATGGTAACGACAGACTGACACAGAGAAAATGGGGAGACAGAAGCTGGAGAGAGTTGGAGAGAAACAAAAAAGAGAATGGATCCAGGCTAAGACTATCATCTACATATAAATGATCTGCAATTTTGGGCTCTTACTCTGTCTGGCAATTGATACAGACAAACTTTTATTTCTCTCCTTTCCTTTCAAACTGTTTCTCTCCTCTTTTTCAGCACACAGTCATTAACTCCTCACAGCCTCGCTGTTTTTCTAATGCAGTTCGTTCACTGGGATAATCAAGGCGTAACTGCAAACCTGGGAGGGATCCCATCTCATCTCATCTGTTTGAAAGCTCCTGTGTGAGACAGAGATATAATCATGTCATTACAGCAGTAGAGAAGGCCTATTTGATACCTTCGTTTTTATGAGAACCACAGTTTTAAATTACATCCATGATTACAAAGCAGTGATCATTTGACAACTGTGTAGTGAAGTGTTTATTGAAGTGTTTGCTAATGAATGTGTAGATTATAGAAGTGTTTAGTGTTGCTGATGAATGTGTAGTTATATATGGATTATATTTTGGCACCTCAGATACAAATTAGGTTTGTTTAGAAAACATAGTCATATCCTGTAGGGTTGTCTGTAGGGTTGACTATTGCAACACTCTTCTCACTGGCCTCCCCAGGAAATCCATCAAACAAGTACAGCTATCAGAACACTGCTGCCAGACCTTTGACCAAAGCCAAGAAAAGAGACCATAATTACTCCAATCCTCAAGTCTTTGCACAGGCTGCCAGTTAATGTCCAAATTGAATTCAAGGTACTACTACTAATCGTATACAAGACCAAATGTCCTGGGCCCTAAAAAAACATTGCAGAAATGTCAATGACATACACCTGCTAGTGATCTCGGATCTACTGGAACTGGTCAGCTAGTCGTTCCCAGAGCCCAAGTAAGGCTTGTTTTGAAAAGAGACTTATTTATAGAGGCTGGATATATAGATGACATACAGAAGCCATGTCAGTTAGGACTAGAGTCACACACACACACACACACACACACACACACACACACACACACACACACACACACACACACACACACACACACACACAAAGAGTTCTCTTTGACTTGGTGATGGCCCTGCTGGTCAGCTATTTCCATATGCTATGGTGTGAAATGGTATTAAAAGCAGCCGTATCGTGAGCAGATGGATTCTCATTTAGCTGAGGCAGTGAAGCAATGGGGCCTTCATTACAGCTGAAGCATCATGGGTAGTCTAGCCCTATACACTCACATCAAAGAGTGTGCAGACAAACAGCTATCATTCTCCAAGGCCCACTGTGTACAATAAAGTGTCCGTTTGATTAAAGGCAAACAAAACACCAATTACAATTGTGATCTCATTTCATGTTCTCTAGTGTTGCTTATGACTTTAACGCTACACAAAATCTACAAGCACTGTTTTAATATTAGCCTACCACATTGTGAAAACTGACTAATGTTTCCATTACTTATATAATATGTTGTGATGATGTTACTTATATAATGTTATGGAATATGTTATTATACATATTTCATTAAATATCGTTAAGGCAGAAAGAGGCATGCATATTCACGGCGTCTGAGGCTACCTCTTATTATGTCATGTTTGTATACCTTTGGCTATGACCATTACATATGGTGCTGCTGCCCCTGTGTGGTCACAATTCTGCACTACAAGAAATACTGACATGTTGAGACCTAAATAAAATTATGATTGATGAGGCAGGGCAGAATTGCACAATTGTGGTAATTTCAGTTAGGAATATTAGTGATTCAAGTTATCTCAAAATACAACTTAAGGAATTATATGATTGCAGACAACTGGCCTACCAACACAAGTAGCTAGCATCACAGTATGCCAGTATAAATCCCATTACAGCACATGGGAACCTATGACCTGAGTCAAGTCATCACGCACAGTTTTCCAAATGGCATAGATATTAAAGTTCCTTGGTGACAGCTTTGCTGTTGAGCGTCCCCATTCCCCCTTCCAAACTGTTAAAATGGTGTAGGCCTATTTAACAGTCAGAATTTCTACATTTTCCTGGGGGAGACACCCCTGAACCCCCAGCACCACCTCTCACAAAATACTATCAACGTCCCTGCTACCGGTCCGTCAGAAATATGACAACTGTTGTCATATTTCCTGAGACCTGATGCCTTTTCATCTGATGTCTGACAGCTGAGGATGTCCTAAAATGCACACCGTACTCAGGCCATGTCCCTGGGTCAAAAAGAAATCCAGCGAAAGCTAAATTATTTGTCCAGGTGTGCCCTTATAAAGGTTAAGCTGAGTTGTGCATGTTTGGAGAAGAGTGATCCATGATCAGCATCCAAGACGACCACAGTGTTTCCCATACATTGATTCATCTGTGGCGGGGTGCCACGAAATCAAAACTGGCCGCCACACATACATGTTCTATTAAAGATTATATAAAATCCTTTCATTGAGCTGCGCTTTTTACGCCTGCAGCCTTTCCTTGCCCCACCTCGCTCTCTATTGTAATGAAACAGCTGCGGCGCTGCCCCTCTTCTGCATGTGCATTTAACAAAACATTAACGATTGTTGAAGGATTGTTGTTGTTGCCACATAGAAGCATTGCATAGAACACGACGGGCTAAATTGCTATTAAATCCGCTTAGCATCGTGACAATGCTGCATAAATTTGTTCAAAACTGCTGCATTAAAGTTCAGGGCTGCCAACTTTTCAAAAAACCTTGGAGTGAGATTTGGTGGGGTCAACCAAAATTTTGCTGCGTAGGCTACATGGGACATTTTTGTTTGACTCATTCAGCATTATTACCATAGGCTACAGCAAAAAAAAAAAAAAAAAAAACGTAGGCTACATCAGTGGTTCTCAGGTGTAGGGACCAGGCTCCCAGAGTTAAATTAACATTGGTATCAAAGGGATCTACTGCTAGGACTTCGGCCTGAACCTGCGTTCATCTGATGCTGTGTCGTCCTAAGGGTGTTTTGTAAGAATTTAAGAAATGTTTGCATATTTTAACTTTTAAATGCACTAATCGGGTGCACTTTCAAAATAAATTCTACATAAATATATAAATATATGCTACATTTCACAGTTCCGAAATGGTCAAAAATGTGTGTACATTTCAGCACTCCATGAAATTAATTATTATGACCGCTGCGCAGCGAAGCGGCGGTCATATAGGTTTAGTCAGAATTTTTTTTTCTTTTTTTTTTCTTTTTCGCATGCCCAAATTTCCGTCAATGAGTCCGGGGACACTGAAAGACTGGGGTACACGAAACTTGGTGGGCATGTAACCCCACATGGATAGCATGGAACCATCGTTTTTCGTTTTGATCTGTAGCCCCCCCACTAGACTGGACCCCCCGAAAGGAGGGTAGGGCAGACACAGTTTTCTGTGAATATCTCGAAAACCGTAGGGTTTAGTAGGACCATTTCTTTTTTGTATGTTGATCTCAAGGGGCCATGTCAACCCATTCCATAACCACTCATTTCATGTATAGCGCCACCTAGTTAAACACAAAAAAGTAAAAATGAGGTGTTGTAATTGAAGGTATCTGTGACCTAACATAGTCAAAACTGCAAGAAATTGAAAGTGTAGGATCATTATGAGACCCTCTGTATGCACGCCAAATTTTGTGGAATTCCGTTCATGGGGGGCCACACAATAAATGAATTTATGTTACTATACACCAACTGGCCTGTAGGTGGTTGGAGACCGTTTTCTGTGAATATCTCGAGAACCGTAGGGCCTAGGAGGTCCAACTTTTTTATGTATGTTGGTCTTAAGGGGGCATGTCAACCCATCCCATTCCCACTTATTTCATGTATAGCGCCACCTAGTTAAAAATTAAAAAGCAAAACATTAGGTGTTTTCATCACAATATCTCTGGCTGACAAGGTCAAAACTGCACGAAATTAAAAGTGTAGGATCATTATGACACCCTCCGAATGCATGCCAAGTTTTGTGTACTTTCGTTCATGGGGGGCCTTACAATAAAATAATTTATGTGTTCATTTAGTGACGTACACCAACAAGGATTCCCGGGACACTGAAAGACCGGGGTACACAAAACTTGGTGGGCATGTACCCCCACATGGATAGCATGGAACCTTCATTTTTCATTTTGATCTGTAGCCCCCCCGCTGGACTGGACCCCCCGAAAGGAGGGTAGGGCAGACACAGTTCTCTGTGAATATCTTGAGAACTGTAGGGCCTAGGATGACCATTTTTTTCCGTATGTTTGCCTCCAGGGGTCATGTTAACTCATTTCATGTGCACACATGTGCACAAACAGATACACACACACACACACACATACAATTACAGTAATCATACGTATGACACATACTCACACAGTAGACATATGTACGCTTGCATGCACAGGCACATACGCAGGCACACACACAAGCACGCACACACACACACACACACCCACACACACACACACACTCACACACACACACACCCACACACATAACATAAACATAACACAAACAATCAAGAATTTCTCAGAATTATGAACAGGCAAGATGGAGGTGGGGTTGTATAAAATTAATTTTACATGTGAAATCTATGAACTAATCATGTTTTGGTACTTGTTGTCTAGCAGATACCAAGAATTGAGTGTGGATAATGCAATTTAGTGAGACAGTTAGAATCAAGGGCGTAGGTTTGGTCTGAGCTTTGGTGGGGACACTACCCACTACCCCCCCCCCCCCCCCCCCCCAATATATAAAATGATTAAAATGTGCTACTGTCCAACTTGATCTAACTACACTGTGTAGCCTACATAATCTGATTTTAATATGTAGGCTACAGATATGTAGGCTATATTTAACATTTATTTTCTATTTGGTCTGTTATGAAATCATGCCCATTTAAGCACAGCTCAGTTTTAAGAAACTTAGCCTAAATACAGGCATGCTTAGCATTTTGTGAAAAGAAAATTGTCTGATTGTAATATTTACAGATATCTAGGCAATGTAAGCACAGCTCAGTTTTAAGAAATGCAGCCGAAAGACCATGTTGAATTTTGCTATAATTTATTTCAAAACCGGATTACTCTGGAACAGCTAACTATACACGGGAATGCATTACACCTTTGTGTTCGGTAAGGTCTGCTGTTTATTCTGATATATGGTTTGTCATGTGTTGCGTGAAGAGTGTTACGATATTCCACCGAGACGAATGGATGTGGAGATGGGCGCAGAGAATAATTATTAAATCTCTTGAAGTTATTTTTCTTGCGAACTGTTTATTACAGCAAACAGTGGCTAGCTAGCACCGTTTAAAAGCTGAGAAAAGGCTCTTTCATGTGACACATGTGTGATGAGTAGCCTACTTCTCGAGGAGTTCAACAGAGAAGAATGGGTGAATTTGAACGCACTTCATGCTTGTAGTGAAGTAAAGATGAAGCGCTGCATGCTGCGCAGGAGACTGCGGCTCACTGGTAGTTATTATAGGTAACTTCAAATCAGCGCGATTTACCCTTATAGGCTACTGCACATTACAAGATCTGTACGAGATGATCCGCAGCACTGAAGTGAGAAATGATTTAACTCTTTGTGTAGCGCATGTGAGCGCTTTTTTCCCCATTTCAACCTGAATATTGGTGGGGACATTTCAGTCGTAATTTGACATTGGTGGGGACACGTCCTTCGGTCCCCACGCAAATCTACGCCCCTGGTTAGAATCATATAGGCCTTTCAGCGTGATTTACTTTTGTGGAAAAAATGTGCTGGACTGGGCGGCGGTCATATTTTGTACCGCTCTGCTGTACATCTAGTTATCACCTGTGTTATTCATCTAGTTAATTGAAGATAAGATATTGGTCATTGTAATGGCCATCTAGCTCTTCGCTTTTCAGGAGGTACCCATAACTGGGAACGTATGATGTGAATGTTTGCATATGGCTTATGTCAGGCAAGAAAAAAAATATGTGTGTCTCATTATTTGATTTGTCATATTTTTGCATTAATGTTACTAGGAAGCATGCCAATAAAAATATATTCATGTATCTGTGTAAGTGGGATTGACTGGAACCTGGCAATATCATAACCATGATAGTGGGATAATCTATGGCTGAGCAATTTACAAAAATGTATGTAGCCTACTGACAAATAGTTTACATTAGAATACATTATAATTTCGCCCCAATGAGACTATGGGCAATTCCACAGAAAATTTACTTTTTGTCACATCCATAACGCCAGTGAAATGCCTTGGCATTTGTATTATGTGAATGATAGCATTCATTTTTGTGCATTTTTCCTCATGTACATTCTTCAACCAAAAATAGCAAATGCTCAAATTTCATGTAATCATTCACATCATATCATCACATTTTATTGGCGTTATGGATGTTACAACATTTTTTCCATGGAATATGTATAAATGTGTTGCAATTTCAAAACCGGATTACTCAGGAACTTTATATCCTGCTTTATATTCGGTACAGTTTGCTGTTTATTAAAGGGTTAGTGAGATATTTAACCGAGAGTAATGGGTGTGCGCACTGTGTGCAAAAGGCAAATATGATTAAATTGCATGTAAGTTCAATGCTTATTTTCTCACGAACCATTTATCACAGCAGTTTGGCGCTACTTGGAAAGCTTAGATTCCGCTAGTTCACATGAGTGTGATATCTGTATAGGTTTAGTTTAGTTGAACCTCATCTGCCAGGTATTTGACCTACCAGGTTGACACTTCAGCGTGAAAAATACTCAATAAATACTCAAAGCATACCTGAAGCCGGGAAAATCCGGAGGGGGAAATGCACCTGGGATGGCTTGTGAAGTAGCATCGCAAATGAGAGAAAGTGTAGAAAATTCCACAGACAGGGGGTGCTCTTGAACCCCCTCACCATCTCTGAAAGCAGTCGATCACGAGTGGCTCAACAGGTAGATCTATAAACTCATCTTTCACCGGATTGACACTTCAGCTTGAGAAATCGGGGGTGTGGCGTGTGAGCGTGTGAAACTAATCAATTGTGTGTGTGTCTCACGGCCAATGCGTGAGAGTTGGCAGCCCTGAAAGTTAGCTCTGCTAAGGTCTTATCACAACATAGTACATTGAGGAGACTAAACTAATAGTCTGTGAGCCAGGGCCTCAAAATATGGAAACCGTTACCGAAAAAGTGGCAAAGGCTACCATGCCTTTTCTGAAAGCCTGGAATCTCAGCTTTTCAATGATGTATGATGGCCATCTGACAAGAGTAGCTGTTTTGAGTTATCACACATAATGTAAACTAAGGTTGAGAAAATAATGCGTATAAATCAAGCAGAACACTGACATAGCTGAAAATCTATATTGGACATATTGGAATATTTTATTTTGTTATGTTTGGCATCATTTTAAAGGGGAGCTCAAGCTCTGAGCTTTCATTTAAATCCTTTTGTGAACATTTTGGATAAGTACAGCCAACCCTGGAGCTCTTCAAACTTTTAATCACACACATTTTCCTGCCATTTCCACCTAAGTCATCTTTTGTCTTTTAATTCTGTGGCACCAGGGAGCATCAGAGAAACAAAATCCAAACACTGAAATACTGGCATGACCCTAAGGATTCAGAAAATGTATCATTTACCCATATTATCTGATTTGGAGGGGGTGATTTTTAGTCTTATATCAGACATGGCGTTTGAGAAAATAATGTGTATAAATTAAGCAGTGACACTGACATAGCTGAAATTCTAAAAAAAAATTAACAAATAACAAATGAGACATGGATTCTTATGTTTTAAGGTGTGGTAAACCCAATTATAACATTGCCATTACTGTAAAAGGTCAAGGTCATGACCTTTAGGCATGGTCAATGACATTTTAGCACAGATTGCATCATTCAAGGCCAGGGACAATATTGACAGGCTGGAAGAGACACTGACAGGCTGTGGAACATCCCATAGGGTCAATGGTATAGCAGTGCAGCCTCGGATGTTCGGTCCTGAACTGCCTAGACCAGCTTGTGATGTGCCCAAGAGCAAACAGAGAACTGTCTGTATCTTTGCCAGCTCTGCCAGTGTATGCTGTGGGAACTAGGTGTGGTCCTCCAACTAGATCCTATGTTGAGGTCAAGACATATATCTGTGCTGATGCTTTGAAGAAGAACTTCTTATGGTTGCTATGCAGACTGCACTCTGCCACAAATCAAAGCGTTCCTAGCTGGACAGGTTACAACATCTTAGCATCAAACTCTGTGGATGTTATTCCCAGTGTTGTCAGCTATCGGCCAACCATCAATGCCCCAGCCACCCAGATGGCAACTGTTCATGAGATTCTCCTTCAAAGTAAAAAAAAATCATGACTTCCTTACACATCAGCAACATGTCAGTTGCCTTTGATCAGGCTCCCTACTGTAAAGTTACAGAAATTCTGTGGGCACATAGAGACAGGTTTCCCAACATTGTGCCAAGACTTGGAGTCTTTCACACCATCTGTATGATCTTGGGTGTGATTGGGAAGCGCTTCCAGGCTGCAGGCCTAAGGGACATATGCATTGAATCTGGAGCTGTGGCTGAGGGATCTGTCAGTGGTGTTTTGGATGGCCATAAGTACAAAATCATGTATGAAGCCCTCATGAGGCTAGTCTGGAATTAGTTTTCCCAGTGGCTCACAGAGAACCATCCTGATGCCCACGATCTCCTAGATATCCTGCCCCTAGACTTGAGTGTCTTTTCTGAGGGTATATCAACCACTGTAGAAGAATCACTTGACCGTACAGTCTTTCAGAAAGGTCCATCAGTACTTCTGTGAATTCCTGCAGCATCTCAGGTCTCAGCAAGGTCCACTGGCCAGCTTCTGGATGTCATATATTGACATGGTGCAGGTTGTACTAAACCTTGTGAGGGCATCACGTGAAGGAAACTGGGCATTGCACATGGCTAGCATTCGATCAATCATCCCCTGGACCTTAGCCTATGTTAAGCCGTGGGGCCTACTGGTTAGCGCTTCGGACTTGTAACTGGAGGGTTGCCAGTTCGAACCCCAACCAGTAGGCACGGCAGAAGTGCCCTTGAGCAAGGCACCAAACCCCTCACTGCTCCCCGAGTGCCGCTGTTGTTGCAGGCAGCTCACTGTGCCGGGATTAGTGTGTGCTTCACATCACTGTGTGCTGAGTGTGTTTCACTAATTCACAGATTGGGATAAATGCAGAGACCAAATTTCCCTCACGGGATCAAAAGAGTACATGTACTTATACTTAATCTGAATTATGCAAGGTCACTCACTGCTTACTACTCAGAGATGAGCCATATTGAACATGAGAAACCAGATCTGTACATGTTTTTCTGTGAAGGTGGCTTTTCGGCCCAGCTGAGTGCAACAAACACATTTGGCAGGGTTCCGATTGACCAGACCCTAGAGGAAACTGTCAATCGGGACACTCAGACAGCTGGAGGCACAAAAGGGTTCAGCTTGAACCCAGCAGCTGTCTCAAGATATTACCTTACTGCTGAGTACAAAAGCACTTACCTGTCTATATTGAAAAGCTCCCTGGGACTCCAACAAAGTGACTGTTCTCACAAGGACCTTGGACAAAGAAAAATTGGCAAAGACAAAGAACACATTACAAGCACTGTGGATCTGTTGGATTCTATTTGGATAAATCCATTTGCAGGTGGTGAGTCCCTTTTTTCTCTGTCTACTAGAAGTACAGCACCAGCAGATGTTGCCGAAGACCTTCTGAATTCATACACCATTGGCAAGAATGCCTACAGAACCTTCTCTGCTGAGCGTGTTGAGAGTAATCCTCCAGCAAAGCAGTTCCATGCACCACTCTCCAAGATGAAACTGAAAACATTCTCCTCAATGCAGAAAAAGGCAAAGACATGCAAAACTGGGAATAAAGAAGTTATCCTCAAAGCTGATAATCGAATATTTGCCCAGATGGTACTGATTGCACAGAGTAGACAGCTCAACCTGAAGGAGGTGTTATCTCATCCCCTTGGACCACTTCTGTGGGCTCTTGCTTCACCAGATGGTAATGTGAGGAAGACTTGCAAATCCTTACTTGCCAAGCAACTGCTCAAGTTCCCATGTGTTGCTGAATCATTGCCATTAAATTCCACCTGCGTAATAGATGGCATGGCACTTGTTCAGAAGCTGAACGGTGATGGCAAGACATTTGCTGATATTGCAGACTATGCCTTGTCCACTGTGCTAGCTGAAGCAAGTCACAGCACCCGTGTTGACATTGTTTTTGATGTATATAATGAGGCTTCTATCAAACACATGGAGAGAGTGGCCAGAGGTGTAGACTCAGGCACAGAGGTCAGACAGATCACTGCAGGGCACAGAGTTCAGCAATGGAAGAGATATAGCAGCCCTTTCAAAGTATGCTTTGATTTGATGTACAGTACATGAATCATTATCAACTTGAAATGCCTTGAAGCAATAGCCTATCGAGCCAGACCCACATTAAAATGTAGGGTCTGGGCACTCACCGTTGGCAGTGCTCAGTCCGAGGGGCGGGATAATCGGTTGTCTTTCAAATTCACTCTGCACGCAATAGGACAGCACTACAACTCATGATGAGTCCCATGCGATTTCCCACCAGCGGAGCTAGTTGGCTAGTTCAAACTTTTGCCAACTTACAAAAAGCTTAACTCGTGTCATGCTGTTCGCCAACAGCAACATCCATCTTCTTTGTTTTCAAGTAGCAGGGAATTCAAGCCAAACCGTTGCAACTCTGCCATCAATCCTTATGTTAAGCCCGCCTAACATCTATACACAATGTGATTGGCCCTATCAAAGTTTAATTTTTCCAGCTCACAAGCCAACGGAGAGTTGCTAGACTAGCCCGGGCAGCTGAAGATGATTCAGATGATTTCTAGGCTATTGAAGCAACTCTTTAAAAAAAAAAAAAAAACAGTGTACTTAGTTGTAGAATGACAATGTTCTTTAATTTGTAACAGTGTGTGTTTCCTTTGTTAATTTGGTAGTGTCAAAACAATTGAACTATAGGCAGAGACTTTCTTTTTTTTTTTAAGTACTTTTTTTGGCCTTTTTATGCCTTTAATGAAATAGGACAGTGGAGAATGACAGGAAGCGAGTGGGAGAGAGAGTCAGGGTGGGATCCGGAAAAGACCACGGGGCGGGAATCGAACCTGGGTCGCCGGTGTACGGTGCAGGTGCCCCAGCCAGTCGTGCCACGGCTGGGTCCAGGCAGAGACTTTCTAATGAGGAGACACAGCACTCAAAAAATCCTCCATAGAAATGCATCGGGCTAGTTTGTAACGCCGTTGTCTACACATCACACCCCTTCCTCGGCAAAACGTCGACATGTGAATACATTGAGCCAATCATGTGGTATGATGTGAATACATTGAGCCAATCATATGGTGTGTTGTGAAGACATCGTGCCAATCATGTGTTGTGAACTCGCCGCTGGAGCAAGATTGGTGTCGTGAAGCCTTGCTCACGTAGCCTAGAAATCTAGACGCGCCCCTAACGGCAGCAAATTACATTTGCTGCCAGGGCTAGTCTAGCAACTCTCTCCGTTGGCTTGTGAGCTCCAGAAATCGAAACTTAATCAGGACATTGAAATCGTGTATAGAGTCGTTTGGTGGGCTTAACATAATGATTGATGGCAGAGTTGCAACGGTTTGGCTTGAATTCCCTGCTACTTGAAAACAAATATCCTATTGCGTCCTATTGCGTGCAGAGGGAATTTGAAAGACAACCGATTATCCCGCCCCTCGGACTGAGCACTGCGAACGGTGAGTGCCCAGACCCTACATTTTAATGTGGGTCTGGCTCGCCAGCCTATTGCTCACGTGCATTTCTGCCGAAGAGGATGCCCGATGAGTTCCCAAAAAGCGTTGCAATATGGCCGCCGAGTGGAGGGACTTGCCTAAAAGGACTTTGCTAGGCTAGTTACAGGTGGGTAGGCTAGGTTACAACTTCCAATACCAATCTCACCAAAAAAGTTACACCCTTAAATTCACAGTTGAATCATTTGAGGTTGGGAAGCACAGCTGAAGAGACACAAAAACATTGTGATATGTTTTTTTGGCAACAGTAGCCTATAGGCCTACCTTGTTGGATGTGGATTTTCAGGCAGCTGAGGCTGGCATGGAGGGCTTTGAGTATCCGCTCCAGTGGAGTCCACGTTTTGTGTCATAGAACCAGGCGCTCCATCTCTCAACAACACCAGCATTGCAATGATATCTTCACGATATTCAAGTATATTTGCGAACGGTACGGCTGTAGATGGAACTGTTCCCGCCATGTTCAGAACCAAGTCTCTTGTCATTTCTGTAGCCTGTGTCATTATCTCCATAAGCCGGGTCATAGCAATAGGTTGATCATCTTTATCTTTACCCGTTTGAATGATGCATCCATCGGGCAATTAAATATTGTGAATAACGCCTTTGTTTTTAACAGACTTCAGGGACCGCACCCATTCACTCGCATGTGTTACCCCCCAGTCTGAATCAAACCCATCCTTGACCATCTGAGCCTCAGTTCTGATGTGGGCCTCCATATCTCCGAGTGCAGTCATCGCCACTTGGACGGACAGGGCATGCTCTTGATTGGCCATTGTAAATGACTACTCCATACAAATTCACTGAACTGTTATGGCAACATGAGAATCAATCAATATTCACTCTTCACACTCCTACTGTAGTTTTGTCCGTCTTCATATTTGACTATAACTGACAAACAAATTTAGCACTATAGCAGGCTAAACGCAGCTGATCAATTGTAGAGAAAAAGGAAAATCCTTTGGAAGTTACACAGTCGCTGATCTGTGGATCAGGTCCTGTCAACAGATGTGCACCCCTCCGACTCCTTCGATGGGAAAATCAGCATGTAGTTTATATGCCTACGTGTTGTTCACAGGACAGGGTGTTTATTTTAGTGTCTAGATAACAGCCCTATTCTGCATCAGCTATCCAGAGTCCCACAGACCAGAGACCTCTGAAATATAATTGTTTGAACAAATAGAACATCCATTGCATGAAGATGATTCAGAAGTCTTAAAATGCATGACTTTTTTTTTCATTGAAAAATAATTGGAGCTTCCCAAAGTGTTTAAGGTTCACTTATTTGTAGGCCTATTTGGGGGAGAAACATGTCTTTGTGGTTGATTACGTTCTTGGCGTATCTGCGAAGGTTGTGAACACTGAACACCCTCATTAAGCAAAGTAGCATGACATAAATTATTAGTTGCAATCAGGGCTGTAGTGGAGGCTAACCGCATGTAAATGCGGTTTATCCACCTCTGAAATGTCAGAAATAGTTTATCCACCTCTCAAAATAGTTTATTCACCAATTGCAACTTTTAACATTCTAAAATCACACTGTATTATCCACATTCACAATATGTAAGTTAATGGTGAATAAACTCTTTTGAGAGGTGGATAAACTCTAATAAGAGGTGGATAAACAAAGCTGGAGCACCATCACACAATAAGTGCACACACAGCACAAAACATACAAGACAAAGTTAAAAGGAAGACAAAGTGGCAGCGTTCTCGTGAAGTTCACCAGGAGAGTCATCCTGTCCTCCTACGTCGGCCCTGCTGCCTACCATGCCAGCCAGCAGTACGGCATCTTGGGAGTATTGTGCGGTGTTCCTTCTTAACATCAAGTACCTAAAGTAAACTAAACTTAACTACAGGCCAAATACTAAAAATCATCCTCCAAAGTAGTAGCTAGACCTACCAGCAGCGATCCAGGAGATGATAAATAATCAGCAGGGAGGAGATCCACAATAGAGGATCCACAATTACCCATTGTGATATGCGACCGAGTAAACCCCCAGCAAGAAAGATCCACAATTATCAACCGGGTGGCACGCTGGTACTTCTGAGGGAGAGCAGATCCACAGTAGCCTGGCGGGCCATCCTATATCATTGAAATGTATAATCTGGAATCGAACCATTCACCTCGCTTAATCCAAGGGGCGGGCAGAGAATTGTCTTTCAAACTGCCTAGGCATGCAATAGGCCAGCGCTACGACCATATCCGTATCCGTTCGGCAAAACGGCAAATAGAAATGTTTGTATATTTTAACTTTTAAATGCATCAATCTGGTGCACTTTTAAAAATAAATTCAGAGGTCAGACTTTTTTTATGGAAATATTTGTGCTGTAGCCTAAGCTATTTTGCACTTCAGAATTATAACCATGCATACACAGGTGGAATAGTTGTGGTGATATTGCAATAAGTTCACAACCACAAAAACATATGGTACATTTCACAGTTCAGAAATGTTAAAAAATGTGTGTACATTTCAGCACCCCATGAAATTATGCAGAAGTGGTCACCTGTGTTATTCAGCTAGTTCATTTAAGATAATATATTGGTCATTGTAATGGCCATAGCCTATAGCCTACAGGCTATTTCTTTTTCAGGATGTACCCATATCTGCATGATGTGAATGTTTGCATATGGCTTATGTCAGGCTTTATATGAATATTTGTGTCTCCTTATTTGATTTTCTTCATATTTTTGCATTAATGTCACTAGAAAGCATGCCAATATAAATATATTCATTTATCTGTGTAAGTGGGATTGTCTGGAACCTGACAATATAAGAACCATGATAGTGGGATAATCTATGGCTTAGCAATTTACAAAAATGTATGTAGGCCTACTGACAAATAGTTTACATTAGAATACATAATTTCGCCCCAATGAGGCTACGTAGAAATGTGTTGCAATTTCAAAAACAAAGGCATGCTTTATATCCTCGTATTCGGTACGGTTTTGCTGTTTATTGTGATATTAGGTTTGCTACGTGTTGTGTGAAGGGTTAGTGAGATATTAAACCAGTGGTCCCCAAACTTTTTCTTCCGAGGGCCAGCTCACTATGCCTGGCTCTAAGAGAGGGCCAGAGACTCGGAGTATATCAGTAACCATAATTAGCTTAGTCCCTTGAACAACAACAGTCTACCTTAGTTGAATATTCCATTACATTTAATCATAGGCTACTGTAATTTAATACCATTGTTAGCTGTGTTTATATTGCCATCATGCCATGTAAAATGTAGCTCAAATGAAATAATATGAATAAAAAGACTTTAGCATTCCCAAAAGTATTGGCAGGGAGTCCCAAAAGTATATTTTATTTACAATGTGTGAACTCTGAACTCTGTGTCTTTGCATACACAGCTCAAGTTGTGAACAAGCAATATCCTACAAATAATTTAAAGTTCTCAAACTATGAGAGTTTTATGAAGTGCTGGCAAAAACGTCTGAAATGACCACTATTCTAACTTTCACTCACCTGATGAGAACTTTGTGAATTGTGAATTTGGATTAACATTTGAACAAGTGAATAAAAAATGGAAATAATTATCCCAGGAAGTCCCAGAAATATGACTTGAATAGAAGTTAGTTAGTTATTAACAATTAATTGATAAACTTTTAGAATACTTTGAGCATAGGCCTCTTACATTGTTTGCAGGTAGGCCTACATTTCATTCTGTTTTCGATGGTAAACGCAAAACAGCGCCAAAACAACCACCAGTGGACAAAAAGAGTATTACACGTGTACTGTTAAGACTCGCCATAGAGAATGAATGGGGGAAATTACAGAGGTTATAGTTTGACGATGTCGTACTCCTGTGCGGGACAGATGCTATATACCACAGACATGTTTTGGGGGGCCACGCCGTACTGTCCTCTCCGACGAATTGAGCAGGCTCGCGATTTTTGTTGCTGTCATTCCTAACTGCACATAGGCTGTAATCGTCTCGGCAGGGATATCCTGCCTGGGCCGGCCTCGTGTGATACAAGGGGACTCTAGGGCCGCTACGGCCTCGTCTTGGACTGATCTGGCTGCCATCTTGCCGTCAACCAACCGCGTTTATTGATCTAAAGCAGTGGTCCCCAAACTACGGCCCGAGGGCCGGATACGGCCCGCCACCTCATTTTGGGTGGCCCCCCAAAACATGTGTCCCTTTTATTAGGCTCCCATGTTAACAGGTTGGAGTTTGCACGCTGCCTGCGTGGTGTGTCCCTTTTATTAGGCTCCCATGTTAACAGGTTGGAGTTTGCACGCTGCCTGCGTGACATGCATGTCTCAGGCGCAGCTCGAGCCACGCTGAAAACGCGTGCATGCTTAGGCCCGTTTCACACCGACTGCGTGGCGTGAGTGTGTCAGCTACGTGGCGTATCCATTTTTATTTCGGCTCCCATGTTAACAGGTTAGACCTTGCACACCGCCTGCGTGACGCAGCGCACGCGTGCATGCTAGGAATAGGACTCACACCTATTTTTCAGGCCACACGCAAGCGGGTGTTGGAAGCGTTTCCGTTCAGAACAGTGAAGGAAAAAAATGAAAAAGAGACGTTTTAATTAGCAGAGAGGCTGCCGCATCGCCGCATCAGACACATTTCTAACGGCTCGTGTCCATTATCGCGGCAAAAGCCCACCGCGCCGCACATAGCCCATTGATTTCTTATGGAGAGCGCCAAGACGTGGTTTACGCTTCCGCAATGCACCTTGGGAAGGCGGCACGTCAAGAAGTTGGGCTCGGCTGAACTTTATGCAAATGAGAACGGTTATCGCGAGGCGGTTAGCCAATGAAAGTACATCTTCGGTAAACAAGTTCTGTCCTTTGCTTTAGTCTTCCGGTCCGGAACAATAGCCTGCCAGAAATATTTGTTCCGCCTGATAATCGTGTAGGTTTTATGAAAATATATTAAGCTATATAGTGGCGAAGAAGTTAAGTTTAGAACAAGTTCACCACTGCACCCTATCAAAAAGACCTGGTTGGCGACTTGAACCAAGACAGAATGTGCTTTGGAGGAACATGTCAGTGATATTTGTGAGTGTTTCAATAAAATATGTTAACAGTAGTAGGCTACCTCCACTTTAGTAGCCTATGTTAGCTGGCATTGTGTAATTACAAAAAATAAAACGTTACACCATACACTTTAGCGGCTCCCTGCAATGCCAGGCTTCCCACTAGCATTGCATATAACAGCTTTAAATGTCATAGATGTGTTGTGTGTTAAAAGGGCATATTTATCACCTTTTGTTATTGTGCCTCTGACATTTCCAGAAAAACACTTTTTTTATTATTTTATTTTTCTATTTTTATGTTACAGCTATTGATGTGGAATTTGTATATTGTAATAGAACAGCTTTAATTATCCCTATATGAGATTACTAGAAAAAAAAGAATATATATTGGATTTCTTTACTGATCTTCAATTTTATGTACATTTTGGAATTATTGAAAAATAAAAGTTATTCATATTATTGAGTAAGATTGTTGAGACTATTAATAATTCATTGTTCATGTTTAAATGTCTGTCTTCATTGATTATTAGTGATTAACACAAATAATCTTACATAGTCATAGTTTTATAGTGAAATGAATACGTTTATTTTATTTATTTATTTATTTATTCGAATAAGTAGCCCTCCGACTAATTTTTCACCCTCGGGTAGCCCTCGACCCCAAAAAGGTTGGAGACCCCTGCTTTAGCCTATACACGCCCACAAGCGGCGACGGGAGAGAGGGCTAGGCGTCTGCAAGCGTCTACGCGCCGCAATAATGGACACGAGCCGTAAATCCAACTGACGCCTATTTTTCAAGCGACATGCAAGCGTGTTGGAAGCGTTTCCATTCAAAAGAGAAAGTGAACAGATGTTTTAATAGGCAGAGAGGCTACCACAGTGCAGCATGACACGTTTCTGGTGTGTAAATGCATAGAAAACAGCACGCAGCCGCCACACAACTGAAACACCACGCTCACGCAAGCAGTGTGTAGCCAGCCTTATCCATCCTTATGTATGTTCAACATTTAGTTTAATATGTTGTATCATAGATGAATAAATTGAGTCAAAATCATTGTTTTGCCCCAGGGCCAATAATGAAAACCCATAGGTATAAATGTAACAAAGTACATTTAGTGTATTTACAGTATGTATGAATGAAAAATGGTACATTATTGCCACTTTATACACAAAATTACTACAAACTGCGCTATTCCCACGTTGATTTTTGTGTTCCTACAAGGCAAGCTACCCCACATACCATTTTAGTCCTATGAACATTACCAAAAAATGCAACCACACCTTGTTTTATACTATCTTCATGTGCATTTGTTAGACTTCAAATATTGACTCAACATGAATAAACTATTGCATTTGCAGACAAAATAATGATTGGTGCCATATGGATACAGGCATTTCTGAGAGTGTAAAAATGATCCAAAATCAAAGGTGATAAAAATGTATTAACATTTGAATTTAACAAAAATATTTTACAGGTCTTAGTTTTGCGACCTAAATATTAGGTAGACAAACTCTGAGCAGAATGTGAGACGGTGCATTAACCATTTTCCTGGATTTTGTCTGATTTGACACAGAATGACCCAAATGTAATTATTCATAGGTAGGTGACATCATGTGTATCCAGAGGAAAACAAGCTTGGAAGGTTCAGACTTTCTCAGACCCTTTAAAAAAGGATAATAAAGGATTCAGTGTCAAGACCAAACAGTTCCTAGTAAGCTAAAAGAAGGCCACTACAGTCACTAAATGTGTTACCAGGTGCAATATTATTCACTCATTTCTGAGCACCAAATTTACATTAGCCTAGAAATTCATGGTCTTTTCACCTCTCTGAGGCAGAACATCTATTTTCAAAATAAAGCCAACCATTTTCAATATTTGAAAAGTGTTACCGTTTTACATCTTCTGATATCTCAGCTCCCCTGTTAAACTGATGAGTGCAAAGAACATCAGCACACAAGAGATGACTTGAGTCTTATCTCTGGACAGCACAGCACTTTACTGAACACATTATAGAAAGGACACCACAGACCAAATGTTGTGTTTGGTAGTTGTATTTTATTACAAAATATTGATACGCCATAATTCACTTCATACAATCTTAGAATCAAACAAAAGTCCACAAGTGACTAGAAAGTAGTCTGCTTTTTTATCCCCAGAATGATTGACACATACCCAAAAAACAGAGAGAACAGCTGAAAAAAACACACACACAAACAGCATGATGGCCAAAGGGGCCTTTGCACCTTCACTCTTCCTTACAGGAAAAGGCACAAAGTACAGCACAATCTGCTCATCACCAACTATGCTGTCTCTCAGAAAGGCATTTGGGGGGGGAACACAAATGAAACCTCTCAAGGATGGGTAGAGTTCATAACAGCATCAGCCAAGTGGTCAAGTTCCCCCAAAAGAGCAGCCAGCCTCTACACACGGGCAGGAGCAGTGGACTATGGGATGGGACTGCTTGCGCCGCAAACCTGTTTCAGATGCAGATTGAGCTTTTTGTTTATGGCTGTGATGACAATAAAAGAGGAAACCTTAAATAGTGGCCAATCACTCTCCGCAAAAAAGACTAACATAACCAAAGACATCAGCCGAAATAGAGGAGGATTATAAAATCCAGCCATTTGGAAATTATTATTTTTTTGTTTTATCCATGCAATTCTGACTGGTGCCAGTAGAGGACGCCATTCACTACCTGCTGGTTCAGGAGAAACTAACTGGAGCCTTGAGACTTCATTGTCTCTGAACTGTGCTTTGTTGAAAGGGAACTTCCATTAGGAGACTTGATTGCCTCCTTCCTGTATACATTTCATCAGAAAACACAGAGCTGTAGGACGAGCGAGACCGTGAGCCGTCAGCCATTAACCCAGTGCTGTGATCTGGTCTCTGAAACGTGTGGCTTTGACCCCTAAATCCTAGCAGTAATGAAAACATATATAGTGGCTTCATCTGAATGCTTCAGAAGTGGCACTGGACTGGACTGGAATGCCAAGGTTTTTTTTCACTTCTGCATAGGCCTGATACACATTGCATTTGGAGTAAAATCACACTTGTTACCATGCTGTCCATGCTTGTGACAGGCCTAACTAAGTATTCCTCCCTGAGTCTGACACTATTCTATATGAGGGGTGGCTTTATGAGGCAAATGGAGCAGTGGTCTTATGGTTTATACAAATGTGTTGTATTATTTTCTCTTTGAAAGTCTGAAAGACGTCACAAACACACACAAACAAACAAATAAATTCACACACACACAATGGCTCCACTCATGTAAGGTAATGCAGAGATACAAACTACTACTCCATGGTCCCACCACACACGTGCAGACTCTCTCTCTCTCTCTTTCTCTCTCTCTCTCTCTCTCTCTCTCACACACACACACACACACACAGACACACACACATATACACAGAAAATGTACTACAAATATTTTAACAATTAATCAGAAAAGCATTCTGTGTTGTGCAACAAATAAATCACAATCAAATCAATGTGTGTTTGTGTGTATGTGTGTGTGTATATACCTGGGCTCACAAGTCAAAAACTCTAAATGAGAGAGCATGGGATGTACAGTACCAATGAGGCCAGATGTGACCAATTCTCTCAATATGAGCTCTGAGCTCAGACCTCTCTCCTCTCCCAAACACTAGGCGATACCATACCTACAACCCTACACCTTAGCTAATCACAAACCAAAGACGGATAGATGTTTCTTTTTTTGGATCAAGTCTCTCAGCTCAAATAGCAGCCATGTTCCATGAGAATTGGCTTCAGTTAAAAAAACAAACAAACAAACAAACACGCAAGCAACTCTTTAAACAGAGTCGAGTCTTCCTCAACTGTAAGGGCTGTGCTCACAGTTCAGTATGCGGGTCAGAATCTGCAACACAGAGACAGAAAGAAAGACAGAAAAAGAGAGAAAGAAAGACAGAAAGAGAGAGAGAGAGAGAGAGAGAGAGAGAGAGAGAATGTGTGTGTGCATATGTATGTGTGTATGTGAGTGTGTGAGAGAGAGAGAAAGAGAGAGAGAATGTGTGTGTGCGTATGTATGTGTGTATGTGAGTGTGTGAGAGAGAGAGAAAGAGAGAGAGAATGTGTGTGTGCATATGTATGTGTGTATGTGAGTGTGTGAGAGAGAGAGAGAGAGAGAATGTGTGTGCATATGTATGTGTGTATGTGAGTGTGTGAGAGAGAGAGAGAGAATGTGTGTGTGCATATGTATGTGTTTATGTGAGTGTGTGAGAGAGAGAGAAAGAGAGAGAGAATGTGTGTGTGCGTATGTATGTGTGTATGTGAGTGTGTGAGAGAGAGAGAAAGAGAGAGAGAATGTGTGTGTGCGTATGTATGTGTGTATGTGTGTGTGTGAGAGAGAGAGGGAGGGATAAAGGGAGCGGAAAAAAGGAAGGAAGGAGGGAAAAATATAGTTAATGATTACATCTCCATCCATTCATCTCCATCCTTCTCTAATCAGGTCTTCAAGGCAGACTCCTATCAGGCAGGCAGTGTGTGATATCTCCAGCGGGCCCACCTGTTTGTGCGCTCTGGTCGTCCTCTGTGCTACTTCCTCCACTCTCCTTATCCTTCTGGAACTTTCTGTGGAAGCGCTTCACCTCCTTGTCGTAGTCGCTCCACTCGGCCACGATGCGCACGGCTGCCTGTAGCTTAGGCTCTTTGGTCTGGGGGTTATTGCACTGGGGGTGATACAATAGATCAGACTTCAGGTCATGCTCAGTGGAATGTTGTTGTGCTCTAGCAGAGGGACTGCTGATTATTGTGGTGCATGTCAGCAGTTTGTGGTCAGGACCAATTGTATATCCTACTTCATTTACTTTATTTTATAAATGAAATATGAATATGAAATATACAAATGGCTAACTGGCTAACTGATTTAATGGAGCATGCTTAACTGTTCAAATGCAAAAACCATTGCTCAAGAAAAGTTATGCAACAGCTGATGGACGTCTTTTTTAAGGAGTAAATTGCAGGTGATATGTGACCGTCTCAGTCTTTACATGGTGGTGTAGGAGAATGGTTGCCATTCCTCAAAGAGGGCTTTGCCATTAAAGGTCTGGGATCCACTGTTTTAACCAGAATGATTGTACAGGGAACAATATTACTCTTTTTTGCTTTTCTTTAAGAGAATAGAATTGAACAGAAGGTAAGCGGCTGGGTGCCATCTACCCACCAGATCGATAGTCTTGGCCTTCTTCTTGGACGCGTTGTCACACCAGGTCTCGCACCACAGCCACTCCTGAGGGAGGGACTTGATGGGGACCTGATGGATCATGTTGTTGGGCAGATCCTGAGGAGAGCAGCAGAGCTTGCATCAGCACTGTGCATTTCAAATGGACACACATTCCAAAACCTTTTGTTTTGTCCATAAAAATACAAATATTTACAGCAAATGGACTATATAATATAATGGAGACAATAAAACCGCACAGAAGCAACTGAGGCTACAACATTTTGTGACAATCTCTTGGGTAACTAACTATATGGGTAACATAACTATAAAGTATCTTACAACAATAACTATTCAACAAATGTTCAACAAAGACATGGTAAATATACAATTAATTAATGTTGCCACTGTAGTCAAGAGTTCAAATGAGTTCTCATATTTGGTAGGTGAGTGAGAAGTGGCCTCACCTGGTCCAGGTTAGAGAGACTGTTGGGATCTTGACTGAGTCCCTGGTACTGTCCCCTCAGACGGTCCCCTGCTGCAATCTTCCTGAACTTCTTTAGGTCCACCACGTACAGGGCACTGTCACACAAACACACACACACACACACACACACACACACGAGAGAGAGACAGATAAGACAGATGAGAGTAGAATATATATGGCATAAATCAGACATACAGGCAACACTTACATACCCGTTAACTGTGCCATCACAGTTAATTACACTGTAATAAACCATGTAACAGTGTGTATTAACTAATTATTACACAGAACTAATATTATAATATTATAAGATTACAATTAGGGACATGACCTTTGTAAGTACGGCAAGGCAAATATTCACACACTGCATTCATTTAAATTGCTTTACAAATGAGAAAACAAGGAAAATTCAACTTCAAATAACAAACATAGTTTATTTATAGTCATGAAGTGGTCATACGTTATAGACTATAAAAGTCATAAGTTAATGACTATAATGATAAATACACACTACTGTACACCATACTGTAGTGATAGTGTGTATGCAACAAAGTGTTTCAGAGATTTATGAAATCAATAGCGTCTGAACTATGATAATTCACCAAAATATGATATTTTTTGCTCCCCATAGCAGCCCATAAAGCTTTCCTGCTGGTGAGATAAGTGAATTATATCAGGAGTGGCCATTCATCTGCGCTGGCCACCGCGGCACTCTAAATGTCAACCCAACACCCCCAATCCCAGGACGCCGCTCAAAGTCTACAGGGCTCCCCCCTAGAAGAAAGAGTTTATGTCAGGTATGGTGTGTGTGTGTGTGTGTCAAACTCTGTGACCATGTCTGAGCCAAATTCACAGGCGATCAGCTGCCTCAGCTCCATGGGGGGGGGGGGGGGGGGGGGTGAATCACAAGTGAATCACAATTTCTTTTAGTTTGTGTCTAGTTTTTGTTTGTTCAAAGAGGAGTTGTGTGCAGATGGAGAGAACTGCAAATAGAAACTTTCCTCCTTTAAATGACCAGCATAATCCATCAAGTGCTACTCACAAATGTGTAAAAGCTGTAACATCTGTGGACTTGACTTACCATACAACATGGCTATCTGAATATCTACATTATGCTATTTTAGTGATGTTAGTGTATCAGTGTGCTTGAATGCACTTTAGAAAAGCCTTTATTTGTGTTGTTAAGCACCATAGCAGTGTACCTGTAGACATGACTGTTTCTGCACCAATAATCTCCCTTACGGACATGTACAATAATGAGAAGAGGGAGTTTGAGCAACACATACACACACACACAGAGAAGAGGGAGTTAGAGCAACACACACACACACACACACACACCTCTTTGTCATAAACAACAAAAATCAAGTCTAGTGACAGGAGGGGCAAAAAAACACTGGCAAAGGTCAATCAAATTTACACAGAACCCACCAAAATGCTGCCGCCTCCTCACTAATGAACACATTTAAATGTCACACACACAAAACAGCTCTCAGGGTTCTGATCTTTAAGCCCATTCTTGCCACCACTGCGCTGCGCCGGCCCTTACCTGATGTGGTACTTGCGTCCGGCCAGGTGGCTGGCCCAGTAGCCAGACTTCCAGAAGCGGTAGCCGTCCATCTCCCTGCGGCTCTCGCAGAAGGGCGTGTAGCCGTACGGCGCCCCCTCCAGGTCAAAGTCACGCAGCTCCTTCAGGTCAGTGCGCACGATCTGAGGACAGATGGCGAGACAAGCCGTTATATCAGCGCTGTATGACAGAAAATCTACTGTGTACTACTGTGTGTACTACTGTACACACTTTCAGCAGGTGCAACTGCTTCTGCCTCTCCCATTCCTACAACTGTTGTCTTTTTGTGTCTAATGATTATGATAAAAAAAATACCATATATGTTCCCTAGGGGGCAGTAGTGCACTGCACACAACTCCTTGCTCTAAGCTGTGGTGAGCTCCAGCTGCTTTTCAACATGACTAGAGCGACTCTGACCCCTGTTAGAGCAAGAGTAGGTACAGTACCGTCTAGCAGAGCAGCACCTGAGGGTAAGAACTACCAGGTAAAGATCAGGCCACTTTTGAAACCACAGATGCAGATACAGTGTTCTGATATCATCGATCCCTTCTACTTGGATAAGTCGCTTCGTAGTATGGCCCTCTGGTCGACTACCACCTCCAGCATTACCGTGTTAACCTGGTGAACTAACCATCTGCAACTTATCTGAGCGGTACCTGGTCAGCGTCCACAAAGAGGATCTTGTCCACGGCCAGGGGGAAGAGCACGTCCAGGAAGAGGATCTTGTAGCCCCAGATGATGCGCTGCTTCTCTGTCTGCTGGTGCAGCCAGCGGGGCCACTTGTACTGGATGAGCTCATACTGGAAGCCATACTCCTCTGCCATGTAAGGGATGAACTCCTGAAAAACACAGAGAGAGAGAGAGAGATGAAAAGAGGCAAGATCTCCAGAATGATGGACAGACAGACAGAGATAGAGGGAGAGAGAGAGAGAGAGAGAGATGGAGAGTGAAAACAGCTTGGGGGGGATCATTTCCTGACTCCTGAAAAAACGAATACTGAGGAGCAGACGTGACCCAGCTGTAGGAACTACTAGTTGGACATGCAATATTATTTGCAAGATGATATACCATCTTCAATCTCATAATGAACAAAATGGCAAATTTTCTGTAACACTGCACCAACACAATATAAGCTCTTCCCAGTGATTTTCATCATTAAAACCAAAATTAATAACTTTGGGGCTCTCTGGTTCCAGATGATAATGCTCAATAATATGACTGAGGAAATGAACCCCCACTGTTCTCTTTCAATCTGACACGTGCAGCTGTTCACAGTGCCATCTGCAGCAGATACTTGCTTTGAATGTTGGGGACAGGTAGTTCTTCAGGAACCAGAACTTGACGGGCGTCTTTGTGTGCTTCAGCACGGAGAGCATCATGATCCTGCAAAGACAGACATACGGACAGAACAATGTCAGCTCCTGGTCATCAGACTTCAGATGGACTCCTCCCTCTCTTTATTGCCATCTCCCTGACCTTCAAGTGAAATTAATGCAATCAGCAGGAATGATGTCGGGGCTGATTGGAGGAGGCAATTCCAAAGATCACCAACCCTCCGAGAAAAGAGATGGGGACTCGAAATCGAGCTCATCCTGATCCTGAAGGGAACCCTCCAGCATTAAACCAAAATGTCGGAGAATGTCACCATGTCGCTGGGGTCACGCTAAAGCTTAAGACTAACTTTCCTCTTTCCTACTCTTAAATAAAACATCAGGGACAGACTGACATTTTCACCAAAAAAAAAAAAAAGAAAGAAAAAAAGGCCAATTCTCTCAATTTGTTGTGTTCTGTCATTGTTTCAGCTTTGGCCTGAGAATGTTAAATCAATGACTGATCTTCAGGTGCCATTTCACATTTGATCGAAATAAAGACATTTTTAATGAGTGTACCCAGGTGGAGGTGGTCATCCTCTGTCTCACCTGAGGAAGCGTTCGTACAGGTGCCCCGAGGCCACGGAGAAGATGTTGATGACGTCGTCCTTCTCCTGCTTGCTCTCGTCCGTCTTGCTCCCGCCCGTGAAGCCTCTGTGGACATGACACACTTGAGTTTGAAGCGTGAGCGAAAAACAGAATGAGCACCTGAGAGCCTCCATTAAACCCCCCTCCACCAATACATAGAGATGCAACCGAACAGCTCGACAGACTGCAAAACAATTAGGGGGGAAAAAGTCGGCCATCAAGTGCTCAGAGATTTACAATCAGTTTGGTGATGATGTCTTGCAGTAATGTCTCACTCGTACCGTGTGAGAGATTCCCAGAATCCCGAGTCGTTCTCATGGGCACCATCGCTCAGCAGCTCCTCGTTCATCTTCTCCGGCTTCTTCTGGACCTGCAGCACCGAAAATACGCACACCGCATTAAACAGCGCAGGGCGGCCTCAACATCCATATCCTTTATGGCGCTTCACTTTAGCAGACCATATGACATGTCAATTGGCCTGCTCCTATATAGAAGTGTGGGCAGTTATCTGTTATTTGTGTACTTGTAACAAAGTATTATGACTAGCTAGGTTGGAAGTATTATGTCCAACTTGTCACTGTTCTGAAAGCAAATGTATTCCCTTTTTTGAGTAAAAACTCCAAAGTGACATGCTTTATTTCTCTCTTAACTCCCTTAACTCCCTTGTCACTTCCAGTGATAGGTGAAACTATATCCAACAGGAATGATTTCACTACTAGAAGATACACACATTGTGTCAAGCCCAGTGGCATCATGCTGACTGATGCAGGCAACATGAGGGCCTTAGACAAACACATACTGACTCAGACAGCCTCCAAACAGAATATGAACTCTCAGACACACACACACACGGGCGCACACACACACACACACACACACACACAGATGGTGATTAGAGCTGACAGGCTGTCCTGTGTAATAAGGGGGCTGAGGGGAGATCAGGCTGCCTCCTTTAAACTGCTGCAGCTCGTTGCTGTCTGAAGCTGCACACATAAAGAGCCTGCCTGTCTATCTGCCACCCCGTCTGTCTGCCTGTCTATCTGCCACCCCGTCTGTCTGCCATCTGTCTGCCTTCCTCTGAGCCTGTCTTTCTATCTGTCTGCCTTACTCTGAGCCTGTCTTTCTATCTGTCTGCCTTACTCTTAGTCCGTCTTCCTCCATTAGTTTGTTAACTTCCTCCTTCCCTGCACGTCTTCAAACCTGTCTGTATATCTAGACATCTCTTTGTCTATCTACCGGAAAGTCTGTCTGTCTGTCTGTCTGTCTGTGTCTCTCTCTGGCTATCTGTCTTCCTGCCAAGGCCACCCCAATGCCAGGCGGAGTGATTCACACACAACAGCACATAATGGACCATGAATGAAGCGGATTTGTTCTCACTAACAAATGAGAGTGAAATAAAATCACAGTTCTGTTTCAGTGGTCAATTAAAAAAAAGGTGTAGTTGAATATAAAGGCGTTAAAAGCCCATAGGCCACCTCTGTCCTCCTGGCAGCGGCAGCAGGGGCGGTGCCTTTGAGAGGCTCCTCCTCACCTTCACTTTGATGATCTTGCTCTTGAAGTTGTTGAGGACCACAATGAGATCATCAGCGTCGGCAGGGGAGTCGGTGCCATCGTGGCTGACAGGGACAGTAAATTATTTAGATATTTCTATGACCTCCACACACACAATCACACACACACGCACACGCACACACACACGCACACACACACACACACACACAAAAAGAGGACACACATACACACACAAACAGAAAAGCAAAAGTAGCAAACTCACACGTACGTACATACACACATACACACATAATTGTAAGTACCTGTAGATTTTGTAGATGTCTTCAGATCTGCCCTTGCGGAGTTTGAGGACCCAGGCTCCTGGGTTAGCCTTGAGCTGGAAGTAGCCCTGTGAAGGAGAGAGATACACAACATCACCACTACACAGGCACACATACAGTAAACAAACATATGCACGCACAAAGCTGCAACACTAAAGAGAACTCTCACAGGCCTGATAAGAACATCTTCAGGACAGTCTGTGGTGCCTGCCGGTATTTTGAGGCCAATAGCAATCCCCAATTTCTTCCATGATCCTGCTGTTCCAACCACAGTGTGTGTGTGTCTGTGTGAGTGTGAGTGTGAGTGTGTGTGTGTGTGTGCGAGTTTTAAGAGGACCCATGTGTGAGTCTTTGAAAGAGCAACACTGAACATGAGCACCCAGAGAATGCCCACCTGGCTAGCATCTACCCCCAGACTACAGGTTATAAAATATAAACAAGGCAAATAATCCTCACTAGTCAACCAGTATAACTGTGTGTAAACTCTTATTTCTGAGGTCCAGCAAGTTTTGCTCAGTTTTCAACTACAAAAATAAATAAATAAATAAATAAAAAAACACTCTCAGATGAGTGATATTCATCTTTAGACTTCTGAGGCCCAGGCTACATTTCTTTGCTGAATGTGTCTGGTGACCATGTAGCAGACCGAGGTAGCAGACCTGGCAACCCTGGTGTTTAGAGCCAGCTGTTATACGGTCTCTCTCTCTCTCCCTTACCAGGTTGGCCATGACGATGGTGTCCACGATGACAGGGTCAGTGGCCGTGCCCAGGGTGAACTGCAGGCCACGGGGGGGCTGCCCTGTGCTCACGTCAAAACAGTGGCCTTCCAGGAGCAGATACTCTAGCTCATACTCCGCAGGGACAACACTGTCCACCTGACACACACACACACACACACACACACACACACACACACACACACACACACACACACACACACACACACACACACACACACACACACACACACACACACACACACACACACACACACACACACACACACACACACACACACACACACACACACAGCAACAGATAAGATTGTTATTCAAATCAGTACCAGTAGGCATTTACATTTATAGGTTCTAAAACACAGTTGGTAGACTATGCTGTTTTTGGTGCATATGTAGCAAAATATTGCCATGAGCAATACTGTGTAGTGTGTACATTTATGATGACATCCACACAACACACTAAAGGGTCATTCCGTGTCAAATCACCCAGTGGCTGGCAGGTCACCCTCTCCCAAAAAATCTGAAAAAAATCACAGGTGTTTGTAGACCAAACCTATGCATAAATCTTAAATAGTATATCTGTATCACTAATGGTTCCAAAACTACAGCCCTTCGAAGTTTCAAGTCATTTTAAGCATCGTGGTGAACAATCCTTTTTGTTCAACTTCCAACATTATTGGCTCTTTTGGTATTTCACACACATTAGTGAAACTATGTGAATAGAAGTACATTTTCCTGTTGAATTAAACAATCCAATCAAATCAGGTGTATCTTGTGTAATTTCCCCTCTGCAAAGCTCTGAAAATGGCTATAAATTCATTATGTGAAAAAACATCACCACCTTTGAGGGATTGTCATTCAAAAAGTATGTGACACAAATTCATCAGATTTTTTTCCCACTCATGTATGGATTATTAGGTCATGTCCATGCATTGACTTTGGTTGTTAACATTATCATATTGTCAGAGCATTTTTATTAAATTGGGCTTGATTTTCAAAAAGCCCGTTTTCATCTTCTCATTTCACCACGTGGACAGTTAACAGGATTTTTTAAAATTTTACCATATATCATTCTGTATGTGAGGATCATCTGCCCAAAATTTGGGCTTGTTGCTGAGTTTCTTCATTGAGATAAGATTTTTTACAAATATTGTCTATAAATCCACTGAATTTGTACTTTGTCTGCAGTACCACTTGTCTCACCACATGTGGTGCTCTTTTAATACAATGGAAGTCAATGGAAGAGTAAGAGAGTCACTTGTTTGCTGCATATATCCAATCTAAACACACAGTTTATGGTTCATATGGTTCAAGTAAAAAGGGGTTTCTAAAATTCAGTGCATTGTCAGATGCAGAAAAATCAATACTAAAGATTTATCATCTTTTTACAAATGCCTCTTGGATCCACGAGTCCTCAAACCTTGTTATGAATACTTGTGATGGAAACACACATGGTCATCTTCATCAAGTGAAATACCTTGATGAACTGAATTTTAGAAACCCATTGTTTGATTGTTTGTTAAAACACTGATCTCCATCTTGATGCTCGTTGTCTATGTATCACAGAGGACTGCATCCCAAGCATGACGATGAATATAGACTTTGCCTAACCAGCTGGCTAGAAATTATTAAAGTGCTCACATAGGCACTGATAGGTTGAAGCTGGTGTAGAAAACTCATTACAAAGATGGTAATTATGCTAAATCCTCTTGCTGCATGTATGATGACCAGTCAGTCTTATGTGTGTATAATTTACTTGATCAGTTTATTTTCTCTAAATAAGATTTATGTATGAGTAGTATGTTGTTCATATTGCAATAATTATTTGGACCAATTCAACTATGAACCATAAACTGTGTGTTTAGATTGGATATGTGCAGCAAACAAGTGACTCTCTTACTCTTCCATTGACTTCCATTGTATTAAAAGAGCACCACATGTGGTGCAAAGTGGTACTGCAGATCCAGTACAAATTCAGTGGATTTATAGACAATATTTAAAAAAAATCTTATCTCAATGAAGAAACTCAGCAACAAGCCCAAATTTTGGGCAGATGATCCTCACATACAGAATGATATATGGTAAAATAAAAAAAAATCCTGTTAACTGTCCACGTGGTGAAATGAGAAGATGAAAACAGGCTTTTTGAAAATCAAGCCCAATTTAAAAATAAATGCTCTGAAAATATGAAAATGATAACAACCAAAGTTAATGCATGGACAGGACCTTATAATACATATATGTGTAGGAAAACAATCTGATGAATTTGTGTCACATACTTTTTGAATGAGAAGCCCTCAAAGGTGATGATGTCTTTTCACATTATGAATTTATAGCCATTTTCAGAGCTTTGCAGAGGGGAAAGTATACAAGATACGTCTGATCCGATTGGATATTTTAATTCAACAGGAAAATGTACTTCTATTCACATAGTTTCACTAATGTGTGTGAAATACCAAAAGAGCCAATAATGCTGGAAGTTGACCAAAAAGGATTGTTCACCACAATGCTTAAAATGACTTGAAGTTTCAAAGGGCTGTAGTTTTGCAACGATTAGTTATACAGATATACTATTTAAGATCTATGCATGGATTTGGTCTACAAACACCTGTGATTTTTTTCAGATTTTTTCGGAGAGGGTCACCTGCCAAATTGCGCTGAAATTGGGTGATTTCACACGGAATGACCCTAAAGAAAGCGTTCCCCTAAGCACAGAAGCATGCTCACCTCCTCCAGGTAGATGTTGTCCAGGTCGTAGCGTGTGTGGACCGACTCCACCATCCAGCTGTCGGGGGTGTTGATGTTCAGGGTGAATAGGGGCGACTGGGGCATGTCCAGGAACTTGGCCATGGGCCCCAGCGATAGGCTGTTATCAGCCTGGAAGCTCAACTCCGGCTCCAGCACGTAGCGGTAGAAGCTAAGATCAGAGGGGAGAGGCCATAGAGAAAAAGCTTTAGAGAGACCTAGAGCCAACATGGCCACCAGCAGCCTGCTAGAGGGTGCAGTTTGATAGTGCACAGATTATAACTTGTATGTGTCTTTACATTGTGCATAGGTATCACTTAAAAAAAAAACACCCTTAAATTATTATTATACATATATTTATATTATATTTATTATTTATCTAACCCTCCTCAACCTATGATTATGCTGCCAACATTGGCACCATATAATCTGTTCTGCAGTCTAACTCAAGCATAAATAGAAACATAACACTTGCACCAGCCAGCAGAGTCTCACCTCTTCAGCGGCATGTCCGAGAGTCGGGACTGGCAGTTCATGAAGATGCGCAGGTGGACATTGACCAGCTGCTTCAGCACCTGAGGAGAGAAAAATGGCACAGGCTCAGAGAGCGCCCCCTCACAGGAGGACGTTGGTATCACAGGAGCGGAGGGGCCAGTTTCTGACCGCAGGAAGTGATGTGTGAGTTTAAAGGGATGCTCTTAATCTCACCAGGAGCAGAGGCGCCAGCTTCTGGGCATCTCTGGTCACGGGGTCGACCACGGCAACCACGTCAAAGTACACTTCCTCCTCTTTCGGCCTAATCTTCACAGCACTGCAGGGGACGGAGGGACAAAACTTAAGAGCCGAGGATACTGATACTCTTTCTCTCTAGCTACCAGAGGTGAGCAAACAAAGGTCATACAACCTACTAAAACAGCTAATTCAGTACAAGGAAACAACAGAAATGACACAAACAAGCAAGACAAAAACAAAAAATAAACAAACTAAAAAAGTGAGAGACAAAAAATCCAGACATTGAGTCATTTGGAGATGAGGAGAGCAGACTGGGGGGAGGCGAGTGTGGGCCGTGTGATTAAGCGCGCCCGGCCTCCGGCAGGACTCTACCTGTATCGGTCATCGGCAAAGCCATACTCCATCCTGGCCTCGCCTTTGGGCTGTGATGACAGCAAAGAGTCCACTTTCATCACCAAATCACTGGCCCTGAGAGAGAGAGAGAGAGAGAGAGAGAGAGAGAAAGAAAGAAAGAGAGAGAGAGAGGGAGGGAGAAAGATAGATGAAGTTGGAGGTAGAGCGGAGAATAAGCGGGGGGGGGGGGGGGGCAAAGGGAAGGGGAAAAAACAATTAAAAAGAAAATGACAGTACAGTACGCAGTAGTTTTAGTTTGAGCAAAACATACCTGCCGAGGAACTCAAAAATAAAAGTGTGAGTGTGTGAACAGGTACACCCTCTGTCTATCACACTTGTCATTGAGACAGATGCCAGAGAAGATAGAGACACGTGATACCACTTCAAGTGCCACCCTGCTAATTGGCAGACAGGCAGAACTTTGCCGAGGCCATAATTAACATCTCGTCACTCGAGCACACTTTTCTCTCTCGTCTCTTCCGGAAAACACTCTAAAAGTGCCGCATCTATAATGGATTCTTTTTTTACCCCAGACTGACACACTTCATTAAGACATAGTAATTACCGCCGAGATTACACTTTTAGAAACTGTGACATTCTAATCGCATTGCTCCAGGAAGAGAGAAGAGAAGTTGAGCCGCACATCACACAGCACTTCTAAGAAGTTTGAGGAGCTGACCCAGAAAGGGACTGTCAACTTCTCCAAATGTTTATGCACACTAGTAAAACTTCCACATAAAACGTACAGGTACAAATGTAAGACTAGAATTAAAAATGAAATGAAAAATTTGGCTTCATTAAAAAAATGATGAAAAGCTGACTGGTTGTCATACCTGTCCTCTTCCACGCCTAGTCTCTGGACAATGGTCTTGATTCGCTCTCCAGACGTCTTCAAGATTATGCTCTCTAGAAGCAGGAAGTCATCTTGATTAAAGACCTCCCCTTCCTCCAGAGGACCAATAATCTGCAAGAAATATCATAAATTATTATTATTGATATAGTACTAGTACTGATAATGATGACAATAAATGTAGGGAAAAGTATAACATTTCTATCCGTGTTCCCACAGTTTGACATAATGGACAAAATTAAAGCTTTTGTAAAAATGGTAACTTTATCAATGCATTGCATTGGCTCATTATGGTGCGTCACCACTAATCACTCACTCGGCCATTGCTGATGACGGCCCTCTGACCCTTCTGTAGCTTGAGGACATCCCGACAGTAGGCAGCGTGAGACAGCAGGAAGTCCACCTTGGGGCCGCTGTACGCGCTCTTAAACAGAGACACATCCATGCCCTGCACCACAGACACAAGCACCAGCGCACATATTACACAAGAGACCAACTGGAACTTTGATTATATTAATATGATTACTCATATTGGCTTACTCAGCAGTTGAAGTTGCACATTTCAGTGACATGATCTTTAGCTCACTGTTTAGAAGTAGACACCTATACTTGAGTTTGTAATGGCGGGGGCTTTCATAGGACAGTAGACATTCACAGGCTATGAGTGGGATAAAGATATGGGAGTGATATTGGAAAATGGTTGATGGGTCAGGACCGAACCTGTGTCCCTGTGGGCATTTGGACCCGTATTGGAACCCTTTGTGCGCTGTTGTCTTTGAACAGCCTGCTCTAGCCACTGAGCTACAGACACAACATTGGCATCTGAAACCAGGATAACCTGCTACTAAAACTACTCAATAGAAGCAGGGAAATTCAACAACTGCAGCAGCAGGGTTGAAGTGGAGCAGTTGGCAATCAGTGATCTTTGACTGTGTGGTTCAGTGTTCAGGAGTAGACAACACTAGAGAGGAAGGGAGGCTGAGTAAGGTTTTCGTACCCCAACTGCGAAGTCGCTGATGTCTGCCCCAGCGTATATGGCTTTAGCGGTCTCCTCCTTGGCCATCTTAGTGATGAAGTTCTTGGCGTTGTTGGCGGTCTGGGTCTGCATGGCTGCCCAGATGGCGCGAGCAATCAGGCTGCTCTCGTTGGTGGGGTTCTCGCTGGGGTTGTTGATCATGCCCAGCCGGACGTTGTTACTTGATTTCTGCCCAGAGCAAAGCAGAGTGGCATATAAACTCAGGGACTCCACTCCATTACATATGCCATGGATCATCATCCTGTACATCTACTCTTAGACATGAGGCAAAAGTCTGGCAAGTTTCAGTGAAGAGTACACATTATGCAGTAACACAATTTTACTTCAAACATGCAAACATGCAACAGCATAAAAGGTGTTATGGGAGACAGTCACATAAGTCATAGAAAAGAAAACATGATCAGCACAGAAACAAAGTTAATCAAACACTGTAGATGGATGAATGGCTACATGATGATGGATGAATGGATCGAGAACGTCAACTCCATCAGGGAACTGAAATAAGGGGAAATCCCAGAATGGCATCAGCTGGTCCTTCCTGCCATATGGGCGTCTTACCATGTGCCTGATGGCGTCGTACAGCATCTGTCTGCCTGAAGGCTGATCAAAGTCGCCCACCACCCAGAACGTCACTGGCCGGATGATGCCATCATCTGCAAATACACAATAACACAAGGTAGTGGAAGGTGGAATTGGAAAATGGGATATTTGTATCAGTGGTGCAACCTCCAGGTTAACAGAGCTTTTTTAATGGCCCCATTAACAGTAATACAAAGAACACAGTATCTCATCAAGTATATAATAAAAAATTAAGTAGCCATATGAATTAGGTGATTAGCCCAATCCAGGTGGGAGATGGATGGAGAAACTGCTAGATTTGGAGGTTAATAGGTCAGGTAAAAACATGGCAGGACTTTCCCTGTCCGAGTCTGGAAGTTTTCACCTCTAATAAGGAGTGCATTATGATGTCCCAGCCAGGTTAAGGAGTGCATTATAAAAGTCACTGACTGTAAGAGACAGGTCAGTCATCACAAATCTATTTGGACAAAAAGCTGTCACAGAGTATCAGTAGACAGGCATATCAGGCATGACATTCCAGGACAGGCAAACGCTAAGATAACAGCCATGAAAGACAGGGGACTCAGATGTCAAACAAAGAGGAAAAACTGAAAATAAGAACTATAAGACCTATAAACGACTATGCGTGTAATGATTCTGATTTTAGTCTGGTGCAACATGCCTTTTTGTCTATAACAAATACAGGGAAAGAAATGGCTAAGGGATTACAGTCGAGATCCCTTTCTCTCTCTCACACACACACTTAAGACATAGACGGTCACACACACACACACACACACACACACACACACACACACACACACACACACACACACACACACACACACACACACACACACACACACACACACACACACACACACACACACACACACACACACACACACACACACACACACACACACACACACACACACACACACACACACACACACACACAGGAGTGGTAGTGTGTATGGGCATGGTTCATTAACATCCACATAAGCGCAGCAGGAACGTAATGAATCCATTGGTCGCGGACGGTGCAGGCTTCACTTATTAGTCACGTTAAACACACGAGACTAGATGAGTCAGGCGCTTTTAAAGGGCTCAGGCAAGAAGAGGCAGTTACCAGAAGATTCCCTGGAGGACATGCCTTTAATAGCACCACAAAGAGAAAGAGAGAGAAAGAGAAACAAGAGAAAATGAAAGATAAAAGGCCTCATTTAGGGGGTGCACTGCAGAGAAAGTGCTGTTTAAAAATAAGGTCTGACAAATCTCAACAGTACAGTGCCCCTTCACATTCTTCATGTCTCTATGTATAAGAGTGTGTGTGTGTGTGTGTGAGAGAGAGGGCCAATGGACTGAGCATAGTGACTTTGTGTGTTTGTGTTGAGGGACCAGGTGATGGAGGATAATACATCTATCATCAAACTCTTATTGCGTCCCAGAGTTGGTGATTTCACATGGGTATCGGTGTCGGCTCTCGCCTTACCTTTCTTTGTCATGTAGTTCATGCTGTTGGCCACCGCCGTGTTCTTCTCTCTCGTGTCCAGGAAGAGGAAGCGGGCGTAGTCATCGATGAAATGGTTGTCTGGGGTCAGAAAAGTGAGAGGGAAAAAAAAACTGTTGAAAGTAGATTTACGTTTGGGGAAAATCACATTTTTGGTTTGTTTTTGACCTGTCCTCTCTGATTCATGGTATTAGTTACTGTGAGAAAAAAATGGTTATGAATGAAAGTTTCATTCATAATTCAAATTCATGCTTTTGGATCCTGATTTGTATTCATGGCTGGAACAAATAGGCAATGTAAATTCTTCACTTCTGTCTCCCTCTCAACAAACAGATTACTATTTTTACCCCACACTACCAACAACACATTTCGCTCTGAATTCCAATGCCAGGGATGGTCCCCAGTGGCCTTCCAGCGGTACAGCTCTTTCAAAAACACAATCCAATCTTCCCAGGGCAGCCCAGTGTAAATCATGTGCATTTTATGAATGAGGTGACAAAGGAACAAAATCAGCCCTGTGTGATAATGGGGACCCGAGCAGTGCTGAAAAGAAACAATTCCAAATGTCTGCAACTCTGCATGCTCCTGTGATTTTGGCCACAGACTATCAGTGCTCTTCAAACCCCAACTTACTGAGGGATTTGGAGTAGTTTACACATTTCACTCAGCCTTAATGCTTTAATTTACTCACATTTTACCTACAGTGTACTAGTCACTTACTGGTACTTAATTTAAATGATAGACAAAGTCACTCAGTGAACAAAGTGTCTGGGGTGTGAACCAAAGCTATCCTAAGACATGTGGGAGCATTGAGCTGATGCACTGATGTCTGAGCTTAGGGTCTTGCTCATTGTATTCAATTAGCAAAACAATCCTCATTATTAAAATGATGGCAGGGTGGTATAATGGCAGGGTGGCAGGGTGGTATGGTGGTAGGGTGGGATGAGGTGGACACTCACTGGTGTGGGAGAGGTCCAGGTGGTGCCTGCTGGTGGACAGGATCCTGGAGTTGATGCGCGGGACCACATTAGGCTGGTTCATGATGAAGTCCACCACATCGTGGTCACTGGCCAGCTCTCCCTAAGAAGAGAGAGAGAGAGAGGGAGAGAGAGTGAGAGAGTGAGAAATCACATTTACACTTTTTACACATAGCAGAGCCTTTGCCGTAGCCTCCAAACACCTGCCAATGATATTTAGTCACATTTTGGCATTAGGAAAACAACTAAATTTGGATTTTGTTGAAAATAGTGATAGAGGACAGCTTTATACACATACTTGGAAATTCTATCTACTAGGTCTTTGACAACATGCAATGAGACATAACTTTATTTGTTTATCATAGCAGGGCTCCAGAGTGCGACCAATTTGGTCGCATATGCGACCTAATTTTTCAAAAGTGCGACTAAAAAAAAAATCGGAGGTCGCACCGGTGCAACCAGCTATTCGAGAGAGGAAAAAGTGTCCGCATTGAAACTCTACCTTTGGTTCAATAACAGACACATATTTGGCCAATTTCGTGGTTTAAACAAATCACAGATAGTGAAGGGCGGGACCTCCCCTCTGATTGGCTGTGGCCCAGTGCCTGTGTGTAAATTTGAAAATGCGTGTGCTGCAGATAGAGAGACAGAGGTCAGAGACCCGTCAGATAAACAGAGTGGATGTAGTTGCATTACAGTGTGGTCACATAGGTCGAGATAAATGTCCCCTCTCCCCACTGCCTTTCGGCGGCTGGCAGCAGCAAACCGATCAGACGAGCCCGAGATGATGATCAAGTTTATCGTTGCCTACGATAGGCCTAGTAAAACTTCCCTTCACCAAGTTCAGTCCGAAATAATTATTCACCAGAAAAATAGTTTGAACGTAAACCCGATGTACAGGAATGCCACTTGCGCCAAATCTAGGAGTCATTGCAGATGAAAAGACGTCTTAAAATTGTGAACAATGCATACAAGGCCTTCCCGAACGACAGATACAGATATCGCCGAAAAGGAGTGCGTCATTGACCGCAGTTACATGCAGGGAGTAACCCGGTTTTCAACAGCAATATTTGTTTTGCGCGCGAGTTGTGTAAACTCATTCTGATGGCATCAGTCAATTTAATCCGGTATTTGGCGCAAACCGAATATCGCTGCTACATTTAAAGCCCGAATATTCCCTGCATGTATAACTGTGGTCATTGTGTACGGTGAATTGAATGGACATATTTAGATCGAGCATGGCAAGTCATTGCAATAGCCTATAATAATAGGCCTACCATTTCGTTACTGCATTAACCATAGTGATGTTCTTATTGAAAATTTAAAAATACTAAAATTAAAAAGTAAATTGCATTGTGGGGCTGTCAAATGATTATTGCAATCATTGCAAAATCACATACAAATCCCTCTTTAAATTGTGCTCATATACATTTCTATGGAAGATGCTATGGCGAGCTGGTTTAGCCAAGGCCTAAAGATCATGAAGGATAGTATGTAAGACATTGAGCCATGAGATGTGCAGTTTGAAGCCCTTAAAAGACGTGCACTGTTAATTTACTCACTGTTATTTTTATTTAATTCATCTTGAGATGTTTTAAGTTTAAATTTCAGCTCAGTGAAGCACTTAAAGCACCACCAACACTTCATTAAGTTACTTTTCTTGTAGAATTGTAAATCATAAGTCATAGGACAACCTATATAGGACAGTAATTAAGGAAAAAAAGTGAACCTGCTGCGGTGTTAAATGCGATGTGGTTGAAAATTTGGGTGCACCTAACTTTTGTGCTGGTGCACCTAAGAAAAAAAGTTAGGCGCACCAGTGCAACCAGTGCAAAAAGTTAGTCTGGAGCCCTGCATAGGATATGGCTCAGACTAAACCCTACAGACCATCATCTCCCATCATCCCCCAGACCATAATTTTCTGCCTGCCGTCCCCAGAACAGGTTCATGCATATTGTTCATGCATTGGCCGTCCAGCCTGTGTCTGGGTGGGACTCACCAGGTAGACGGCCCTCTGGAAGAAGGTGGTGGTCTCCAGGATCTTCTGCATGGTGACCGTCTCCATCTCGTCTGGGTCTAGCTGCTCCCTCTGGTAGGGCATGCCGTTGTACAGCACCACCGGCAGAGGTCCCACACCAGTCTGCTGAAAGTAGGCCTTACCCTCCTGAAGGAGGGCACATGGGCATTATACCAGACCAAAGGAACCCTACAAACAACCGCTTTGGCTTAAAGACCACAGTCTCTCAAAGCGATCAATAAACACACAACTGGTCGATTTTTGTTGTTGTAAAAAGACACTGCATTAATGCACAAAAAATGAAATATAGAAACGACTGATGACTCTGCAGAGGAGTTCTGAGAAATCTCTGCTTTAGAACTCAATCACGGGTCAACAAAAACAAAATTAAAGATGCTGTTGATTCAGCTATTGACCATATTTCAATGAAGCAGTAAAAGCATATTTACAGATCCACTGATTTGACCAGAAAACAGTGGCGTGTGCCATAACACTAACGAACAGCAGCCTGCCGCACTGAGTGCTTCAGAATGCGGAGTCCGACTCAGCACTGGTGGCGTCTCTCACCTTCCTGTTTTTGTCGTAGGCCGAGTCAGCGCCCAGAATGCTGGAGACCTCCACATAGGGGTAGCTCTTCTCCAGGACTCCCACCACGTGCTCCACCTTCAGATGCCCACCCTTGGGGACCCTGTTCAGCATCTGGGGGGACACACAGCACACACACATCGCTTTAGTTCTGTGCTCAAAGAATGCATTCAGTTCAGTTCAGTCCTTCATATGCAATCTTTAAGAAACAATGATAATACTGCAAATATCTTCCAAATATCTAAATTCATTTGCATAGCGGTATGAGCAACTGATATTGTCTTCAAGAATAAAGCTCAAGGACTGAAACATGTACGTCAGGTAATCAATTGCAACAGCACGGTGTCATATACTGCACAAAAGTCATTTTTAAAAAACACGAAATGTGAGTGCATGTGATGTGGCTTGATTCTTGTGAAAGCTTGATGAAGTGATCCACTTTTGTTTGCAGACTTACACTGATGATGGCATCAAAGGCTTGCTGGTTGTCCACCTCATCAGCGATGTAGTTGAAGGCTCGCAGCATGGCGACTCCAGCATCGTGCATGCCGTCCACGTCCTCCTCATCATTCACCACAAACACCACACCAATCCTGCACAACAACAACAATGCACATGCCATTGAGCTAGGTGTCCAGTATCAGCACACTCCATCCATACACGTGCTCCACTGTTGACCCTTCAGAGAGCCCAGCCTGTGGAGACACTGACCTCAGAGGGATGTTGTTGCTGTAGAACATCTCAGCCACACTCAGCAGCTCTGCAGAGTTCTCCTGGTTGGGGTCCAGGATGATCACCTGCGGTGCAACACACATACACGGAAGTGCACGCACACACGCACACACGCACACACGCACACACACACACACACACATTATAGCCAGGCTGATGCTGATCATTAATCTTGTTGATCTTAATCTTCGTTGACAGGTCTGTATTATATTGACCATCACAGTAACTATAGTCGCAACCCTCATACCCTCCCTGTTTACTCCTTTAAACCAACATACGTCAGTAGTGTTGTACTGACCAGGTTGTGGAAGTTTTTGCGGATCTGGCGGATGACTCCAGGAAAGGTGGGCCGCAGCAGCTCCTGGACGTTGTACGGCCACCCGGCGTACCTCCGATCCGTCTCCAGGTTATTGATCCACTGCAATGAGAACCAAGCATTCATCTATTTGTCTGAATTTATCATTGCAGCTGCCTTGTTATACCACAGATTGCACACACTGTCCATCTCTGGCCTATTGATGTAGGCCAGGTTATTGATCCACAACAAACAAGAAGAGAGTGTGCGTTTATGTGTCCTGCACTGTCCAGGTCATGGTCCAAACTCACATTGATGGCGGGGCTGCGGATGTCTACGGCGTAGTCGGAGTCGGAGGGCTGGACGTTGAGCTTGAGAATGTCGTGGATGAAGGGCGTATCGATGAGCAGGCTGCGCAGACCCTCCATCACCCGAGCCTCGTTACGCAGCACATCAAACACACTGAAGGAGACACACACACACACACAGCGGCAGAATCACAAACAGACACCACGACACAATTATTACCACAATAACAGATGCCGCATCACAATCATAATCATAGACACCACAAGGACAACCACAATCAGACAGCATGTCATATTCATAATCAGACATGGTGTCACAATCTTAATCGCAACCATGTCTCAATCATGATCATAATTACACACCACGTCACAATCATATTGACAATCAGACACCACGTTGCAATCATAATCACTCACATACTCACACAGCAGCACAATCATAATCTCAGACAACGCATCATTACTATGATTACAATCACAGACACCACATCACAAACATAATCATAATAACAGATATCACATCACAATCATAATCACAGACACTGGATCACAACCATCCTAATAATAAGGGATGTCACTGTATAAGGACTGGCATTAGCTGGGTGAGGCATTAGTGTGTGGGGTTGTGCTAGGATGAGCAAGGTACAAGTGAGTGCTGAAGATGCCGGTATGTGCATAACAATTACAGCCACAGACAAGATCTTCATTAGGTGTGTCAAATGTCTATGAGTGCACGCGTGCGGTAGTCTGGGGAAAGCTAAACTATGGTGCGCTGCAGTTTCTCCACTGTCTGAATAATTCATCCAGACAAGAGTACGGAGAGCGGTCACGCAGATTAACACCGCGGTGGAACAGCCATCCACACTTGCAGTCGCCGGCCCTGACATGCGCTGACAGAGCGAGTGGGATAGCGACTAATAAATGAGTCACAGAATAAACAACGTGACAGGAGCTGTGGCCTGTATTTTGCAGTGCTGCTGACCTGAAGATGTCCTGTGCGTCCAGGTCAATGTGGAGGCCGTTGATGAAGAAGGCCGACTCGCCTGGCTGTAGACCCAGAGTGCCTTTGAAGAACTGAAGAAAAAAAACAAGAGAGAAGACAAAACTATATCAATGATGGCTGATCAACCATACCCCAACATTTAATGCCATGGAAACTGCTGTAAAATTGTCTTTAGATAGTTTTACTAACTAAAGTAACAGTAAAATAACACTTTGTGATTAATGGACTAAACTAATAAACTAATACAGAAAATAAAAAATAATTACTTCTAAATAGACTAATGCCAAAAAACTTCATCCAGACATTTACCCATAAGGACAGTGTTAAAGAATGAGCTATTGACATCACTTAACTAATCGCTGCAGGAGAAGCACAAGAGGAGGACAACTAGCACTAAAGACGGATCGGATATGTGGCAAGTTGTAGACTGGGCAGAGAAAATAAAAAAAGGGGTTTTCAACAAAGACATTACAACAAAGCATTGAAAGGAAAGATGAGAACTGCAACAAAATATGCAAAGACACTCTGGTAGCACACCAGTAAAAGCGCCTTAAATTAATGGTTTTGTAAATAATTGTATGGAAACCAAAGCCAAAGAGATCTATAATTCAGCCAGACTGCTCTGAGCCAGGGGGCTTTTGTGTATGCGAATATTACAGCATTTTCCATTCTCTTGTTGGTTAGTTTGCAAATCCAGCCTCATTACCGCAAGATAAATGCCATTAGGGGAGACAAAAAAACGAAAAAGAAAAAGAGAGAAAAGGAGTCCATTTGTCATGTTCCATGTTGTGCAATTACTGTACAGGATGAGAAAGAGGCCTATTACATGCCCTCATTACGGAGGCAATGAGAAATGACTGCAGTCAGTAAACTCAACTGCTAAAACAATGAAGGAAGTGTGTCTATAGGAGTCACAGACAAGTTAATTACTCCATCCGTTTCTCTCTTTCTTTGGCTGACAAGCGCTGATAAGACGTGGACCACGAGTTGAAAAGACAGGGGAGGAGTGGAGGGTGAGAAGAGGGTTGTAGACACACAAGAAAAGAGCGGCTGTTTTTTTTGCTTGTGTCGCATGGTGTGTCAGTGAACTAAGTCAAAGCTTCTTGTCAACACAGATGTTTCACAAAATGTCACTGTTTGCGTGCCATTAGAATGTGTTGGTTAACTCATTTGCGAGAAAACGGCAACAATGTTCTTGACAGCTCCTCTTGCCACCGTTTCAATGTGCCAAATGTAGGAGTCGGCTACACAGCACAAACATACAGGGATCACTGGCCAGGAAGTTCTTAAGGTTTCAACCACTAACCTTCTGGTTTTCTTCAATCTCTTTACGAATCTCAGCGCTCACAGCCGTCTTGGTGATAGACCTGAGGAGGCACAGTAAAAAACAAATCCTGCCATCAATCCCTTCACAGAGACCTGAGGCCTGGTCCTACCCAGTGCCCTCAAATTCAGTTGACACATGGGAATACGTCACTTTACATTTCAGTAGATATCAGTCATGGTTTCAGATCTACCTCTACATCCTCTATATTTACTTGTCAGTCTACTTATTTGTATATACGGTAAGTGAATTTATTTATATTTGATCAAATTAATAGATCATCTATTTCTATTGTAGAGTTAACTATACAAGTTTAACATGTCTCCACAATGGGCTGTTCCGCTTGGTTAACTCAAAACACTGACTAAGTTAGCTGAAATATTTTTACTCCCTGGTGTTGGAACAGTTTAGCCTTGGAGTGCTAAACAGTTGCGCCCTTGCCTGAATCTGCTGAAGAACCCTATTATCATATTTGCTGACAGGACAATTTTTTACCCCAAGTTAATTAAACACACTCACTTTTTTATCATTATTACATTACAATTAGGCACAAAGCATGAAAAACTGTCCAGACACTATTTTATGATTAAAAATTCCAAACACATTTTTTACCCTGTTTCTGTTTCATCCTCGTCAGCAGATGATTAACAACCAATTTAAACAATTTGAGTATTTTTTTTTACACAGTCTATTGTCTGACCTTGATAGATGGCGAGCAAATTAAACACAAGCACACAAATACAAACAATCTGCTACACAGCATCCCTCTATTAGTAACCCTACCAACTGGAACATGTGTAGTAAGACCTTGAGGGCCCACGTCTTGATCCCGTACAGATGGCTCTGCTATATCTCAGCTCCATCATGCCATGAGCACTGAGACAGACTGGTGGCCTGAAATTGCCTCCATTATAAACCAGAGAAGAAATTAATCCTATGGTTGGAGCTACTGTGCTGCCTTTGCCAGAGTGTGGACAAGGGATTTATATAGTAGAACACTAGAATTATATCATACTAGAGTTATCAAAAGGCCCATGGGGTAGCTAGCATAAGACCCATGGTGTATAAACAGTAGCACAATATCCATAATGTAGCTAGCACGAGACCCATGGTGTATATAGCACAAGATTGGTAATGTAGCTAGCACAAGACCCATGGTGTAGCCGGCACTGGACCTATAGTGTACTGTAGTCATTGTGCATCGTGGGACTTATGATGGAATTAGGCTGAGACCTATGGGCATGCCCTAAATATTTCCCATAGCGCACCTGGCCTTGGTGGGGAAGTTCTGGCTCAGATCCCTCATCACGGTGAGCACGTCAGCTGCTGGTGCTGCCAGGATTCGTGCTGCCGTCTGGAAACTGAGATCTGAAAGTATAAAACCGTGAGAAGAAACCGTCAGCACAAAAAAAAATAAAAAAAATAAAGTGATGAAACAAAAACGATCCATCCCCTGTGGGCTCCCTTCCATCCCCACGGAGCTCAGCCCCAGCACAGAAAAGCAAGCTGTGGGACAAAGCCAGCCAGCCAAGCAGGGCAGCCTCACCCTGATAAAGCTATAATGAGCCCAGAACCCCAGGAGAGAGTATGTCTCGGTCTGCCTACAGCATTCACACAACCAGCCAGAGGTGCTAGCGTAACACCCACTAATTAAGACCTTGGGAATACTGTAGGGCAACTTGGAGGAGAACACCTCTCCGCATCTAGTGCTGTAGTACAGCTGCACACGTGGAAAACATGCAGGAGGCACATCTGCACATTCTTTACTACACAGTCAGTGTGGGAAACCTGTAGTAACTTCAAATAAATGCTCCAAAAAAATCAAATGCTTTTACTAAACTGAACATTTACATGGTAAATACTTCAAAACACCCTACAGTATACTTCCTTTAAAGTGCCCGTGTGGACTTTTTGTGATACTCATTTTAAAAAGGAAAGTTGGATCACCCACCTTGCATCTGCCACACTTTGAGGGGAGCCATTTCATTGGTGCTCTCTACCAGGTGCTTCCTCAGTTCTCTCAGCTGTTCCTTCAGTTCAGGATACATAGTCCTGCGGGACATCAACAAGACAAACATGAACCGGAAAAATCTGTAGTCTGTCTCCGTTAAGAGATCTGCACAATGTAAAATATAGATTATTCTCACAGAAAAACGGATGACTGCTTCACTCACCGTAGTTTGCCAAAGAGAAAGCCCTGGACTTCATCAACGCCGTCTCTCTCTCCGAACAGGGTAGCATTGGTTTCACCTCCACCTGTTGAGTGATGAAAGACTTGTTACTGCTTCAGGTCAGGATGCATAGTTAGCAGTTTAATCAGCGTATATGGAACACTGTATTGTGTGAAAACTAAACATTTCTAGCGTGGGAACCACGCAGATCTGACAGCATATTTCATCTACTCTCACATACCTGCCTGGCCCCTCTCCGACTCAATTGATTTTGACCCGGCCAATTACAATTGTTTATCTGACACTTAAAACTTACACACTTAACTTAAACTAAAACAAACTGAACCTTAATACTTTACACACTTTAAAATGACCTGGTATTTAACAGATGTTTTCATCCAAAGCATCACCGACTCACAACAACGGGTGAGGGATTTGACCCCAAGTCAACCAATTGTTAGGCAGCAACACTACCAAAGCTCCACCACTCCACTTAGCATGTACCATTGAACTAGCCTAGAAAACTAGATGCACCCTAACTCTCCGTTGGCTTGTGAGCTCGAAAAATTAAACTTCTATCACGGAAATCAAATCGTGTATAGAGTCGTTAGGTGGGCTTAACAGAATGATTGATGGCAGAGTTGCAACGGTTTGGCTTGAATTCCCTGCTACTTGAAAACAAATAAGATGGATGTTGCTGTTGGCGAACAGAATGACACGAGTTAAGCTTTTATTAAGTTGTCAAACGTTTAAACTAGCCAACTAGCTCCGCTGGTGGGAAACGCATGGGACTCATAGCGCTGCCGCTGTCCTACTGTATTGCGTGCAGAGGGAATTTGAAAGACAACCGATTATTCCGCCCCTCGGACTGAGCACTGCGAACGGTGAGTGCCCAGACCATACATTTTAATGTGGGTCTGGCTCGTCAGGCTACCATTGAACATATCTTCCACTGGAACCTTCACGGGTACCAGGCTATTCGCACAAACCTCTAATTAAAAAGCCAAAGACCACCACAGAGGTGAAGGTCTCCAATGTATGATTTTTGAGAATTAATTTACCTTGAACCTGAGTGTCGTCCTTGGCTTTGTATTCCTGATTTTTAATGGCGAGCTCGACACCATAGCCAGACAGGTACACTTTATTCTTGCTAGGATTCTGGTGAGTGAAGCAGAAGGGAAAGGCTCAGATAAAAAAAATTATTCCCACCCATATGTAACTCTTCTCCAAGGAAAATGCTATGTATAATCCCACTACAACAAAATGTGCAAAGATGCACCCAAAACATAAACTTTCATACAGTAAGTAAAATGAAAAATAAGCGTAACATTTACTGGTAATGCTCAGGATGAGTTGAAGTGCACTTATTGACTGATAACAAGAATGATATTTTTAACATTTTCCCAATACAGTATCTAAAGTTTCAACTTACGGCAACAAAATGGCGCAAGACGTAGACAATCAGGCCCTCGTTGGCTTTGGAGACCATCAGCTGGTGTAACCTGGAGAACTCATCAGTCCCCATTTCAGCATACAGGATGACTACAGGAGCCTCTGGGTTGGTCGAAGGGAATTTGTGATCTCCTTTGAAAAGATATGGCTTTGGCCTAATGGAATAAAACAACAACAACCATAGCTTTATCAGAGGGGCCAACATGAACATCATGAAACACTTATTGTGCACTTAGCTTAGTGCATTTAGAGACAAACAATTCCAGTGAAGGTGTTGTTGAGTTTACCGTTCTGACGCAGTGTCCAGCAGGTCTGACAAATGCTCGGTGTTACAACTCTTCTTTCCGTGAACATTAAAGAAAGCAGTACAGCCCGCTGGAGGGGGCTCATTGGATGCAATCTGAACACAAAAAAACATAATCAGTTCAGCTTGGTATAATATACACATGCTTTGAATTTCTCTCAACCCAACACACAGTGGATCCCCAAGGAGTGGGTGAGATTGGGGCCTGCACTGACAGCAGGCCTCCACAGAACATAATGCACGACCAATATCAATACTATCTAATATCATATTATTTCATAGGGCCAACTCTGTCAACTGATACAATGCCAACACCAACCAACTTTCCACATATTTTGTGTTGTTGCATGTTCTGGATTAGGAATGGGGAATAGGGAGTGTGGAGGCTGACCTGCTGGAAGGAGTGCACAGTGGAGGAGTAAGCTCTGAGAGAAAGGGCGAACTTCAGCAGGTTCAGCTGCACTGGGCTGAGCAGAGGCTGGGCTCGCTTTTGGATCAGCCCATAGTAGGACAGATCCGTGCCTGCAGAATCAGAATCAGAACACAATGTCAAATACTGTGTGTGATGCTATTATTATCATTATGTTATTGTGGCCTTATTATTGTTGTTGTTGCTTGCTATTGCTGTTGCACAAATTCAATTTCAAATGGTACACCAAGGGCAAGGGCTTAAGGGCCGTTTACACAAAGAATAATAACTACTGTATAACTATAACAGTAACGTAAAAAATATAGTCCTCCTAGCTAATATGAATGACTGCGTCCACACATAAACTATAACGATAACAACATGAAGAACGATATTGTTGGGGATCACTTTCACCGCGATTTTGAGAATGATTAAACGCTGACAGCCAATCAGAATCCAGAATTAGCTATCACATTCATCAACATGAGGAGAAAGTTCCTTATCGTTGGTTAGTGTGGATGATTTTATCGTTATAGTTATAGTTATCGCTCCTGGTGTGAACAGCCCTTTAATAACCAGAAATTACACAGGTGAAAAATGTAAACCTGCACTGTGAAGGTTACAGCTAACTGTATGAGACAAATGTGTGTGGATTGCCACATGCCAAGACAAGCCATAGCAAAAGATTTTAGAATGAAAATGGAGTTGTGTTTTTTGAACTCACCATCATGTTCATCATTTTCAATATGCTGATTGGCTTCCACAAAATCCCAGAACTTGTCCTGGTTTTCCTCAGCCAGGAATTCACTAAAGTAAAGAAAACAACTGTTTGTAAAATGCATTTCATAAACAAATTTAAACATTACTAACAGTAATGGCAATGACTTCAACCATAATTAGTACACACTTCATATTGAATAATTTACTATACAGTTACTTACTGTAGGCAACACTATACCACTATACCTTACCACATACTATACAAAAGGGTAATACATGTATATCACTGTTGAAATGACAACTCTTTAGACAACTCTTTAGACAACTGAAAATAATAAAACATGAAAAAGCATCTAGACTGCAGATGAAATGTACCTGGCCTCTAAGAGGAGGGGAGTGGAAGGCCACTTTGTAGTTAGTGTTGTTGTGACAGCTTTTGAGTCCGCCCCAGCAAAGACATCTGGTAGGAGAGCCAGCAAAGCCAGCAAAAGTTTCCACATCCTTCCAGAGCGAGGGCCTGAACAACAAGAAGGAACAGCGCTACCTATTTGTGACACTAGAGACCATCCAAAGTGAAAGCAAAAGAGACAGGTTGTTTAAAGTAGATCCGTAGTATATCAAAATTTGTTTATAATTTTGAAATATGTAGCACTATAATTTTTATTTCTTATCTCAAACAAAATAAGTGGTGAGTTTAGTCATATAATCAAACGCCTGTCAAATCTGTCCTTTCTAATTGACAGCTCGGTGGGAAAGAAGAAAAAAATGAGACATACTTTCCTAAGCCAATCAAAACTCCTAACGTGGCCGATCAGTGTTCAGACAGCCAATAAGCGTATCAGGCGAGTAGCACATCCGGATTTCGATATGCCTTCCTCAACTTGCACTGCTAATGTGATCATGGCAACATGTAGATATGTACTACATCTCACAGAAAGTCTGTTCTATATATCATCCAGTTTTCGTGCAAGTGGTTCCTTCATTCTTTGCACTAAGACTAACATCAAAAGTAACCGCCTAGTGGAGTCCTCATATGTATGGATGTGTTACATCCTGGTAGCATCGTAATAAATGTCACTAGCTAGTCTCATTCGAATTTATATTATATCCCTTGTGTAACACATTTAGACATTTAAGCAGGGTTTATTTCCAACATCAAAATTAAGTTGCTAGCTATCCAGAAAAGCAGGTTCAATCAATTTATTGCTAGTCATCTGTCGCTAGCTATTTGGACGCGGCCAACCCAATCTGAATGTTGACAGAAAGCATGTCAATTATGCAGTAACGTTTCAAACAAAGTAAGACAACAGATGAGTACATGCTTTGCATGCAGTACCTTTTAGTTGTGACACCAGCTTAATACGTTTGACAGAAGACAGAATCTACTTACCGCCACCGGCTTCCAAACTTCCTACGGTGGTAGCCATGTTTGGAAGGTAATGTTAAACGTTGGGTCCTGTTGAAAGGCACTGTCCGCGGTGTTCTCGCCTGTTCAAAGGTGACTGTATCCATGTACCATTTCTATTTATTTAATATTTAGCTAGTTCAATTGTTAAATTATAAAAGCAGATAATAATTGTGTATTGCATACAAATATCAAATTAGTAAAATCTTGTATATTGATATTGTATACAGGCAAACTAGTAGTTATCTATATAATGATGCCATCTTGGCTCAAAATCCAGAACACAGAATCACGTGAGATTCAGTTGCGTTCAGGTTGGGTTGGCACCGCATAAGGCGTTGAAAATAAAATAAATAGCCTACATTTAAATAGTCTAATTTAAATAGGCCTATGGTCAATTTGCACATTAAGCGCTTTCAGATATAACCTCCGGAGTATATGAGGAGGTTTGTCAAACGGAGGTCCTACCCTTCAGATGATTCAGATATGATGCTAACCTGCAGACCTAATACTATGGAGTCAAAATAGGGTCTTTAATATTGAGAGCTTGTGAAAAGATGTTCACATGTGTAATAAAGTTTTGCAGCTGTGCAAAAGGAGTTCTGCATGTGAAAAGAAATTTCGTACCTGTAGAAATATTTTGTACATGTGTGAAAAAATTATGTACCTGTAGAAATATTACGTACTTGTGTGAAAGAAATGTGTATCTGTAGAAATGTTTTGTACATATGTGGGGGGAAAATGCGGATCTGTAAAAATATTTTGTACACGTGTGGAAAAAATATGTACCTGCACAAATACTTTGTACGTGTGTGAATCTCCTACGCGATGCTTTCCTGCGCAACACTGAAAGTACGAGTGTGAAACTGAGATACAAGCTTACGGACTTTTGACCCTAATTTTACTGCCTTTCTGAAGAGCCAATCAACACATTGCTTACTGCCAACCAATCAGCGTTCCCCACCGACCACCCAGATTTTGCCGCTAACCCACAGATCTAGATTAGTTATTAAAACTGGTGGTAACAGCAAGGGCAGATAGGTCGTAACATTACTGTAAATGAACACCCATAAGTATTTCTGGACTAAAATATTGCAAAGCGATTTGGTTACTTTATTTGTCATGCTTTTATCAGTTGTAACATAGTCAAAACGTTAAGAATATCATACCAGAACATGAAATAATAACTGTATGATAGCTGCCATAGCTATCCTAGCTGACGTTTATCGTAGCTCATAGTGCTAGGGCTAATGTAACTCGTCAGTTTTTTACGTTGCCCAGCGAATAAGTAGGCTTAATTCTTACATGTCTTAAGTTAAAGAATTGAAAGAAATAGGAAATAAAGAAAACGCTTGAACGGGTTTATCCATTTACATTCAGATCTTGCCATAGACTTTGCCTAAGCTTGCTTGCTTGGTAGTCTACCGTCCTGTTCAGTCTATGGTTGCTATAGCAACCGCTGCTGTGCTTCATAAACTGACGAGATAACCGTGTGGTTAAAATACTCCCCAAACACAAAGAAAACAAAACTATGTAAGAAAATGGGATGTTGTATTCCAAACAACAAACCAACAGTCCTGGAAGGGCATAACTATAATCTTACTCACTATAATCTCCTAGCTGTGGATGTCCCATTACAACCCATTCATTTGATTCGTCTTTTTGCCGTCCACTAGGCTATTATTATAGGCTTGCAAAGGGTGATAAAATAAACGTGTTCTCATATCAAATAATAATAGCAGATAAACATAAATGTGTGTACAGTATTACTGTTTTTAATCATGAATGACACCACTGTAAGCTTGTATCTCAGTTTCACACTCGTACTTCAGTGTTGCGCAGGAAAGCATCGCGTAGGAGATTCACACACGTACAAAGTATTTGTGCAGGTACATATTTTTTCCACACGTGTACAAAATATTTTTACAGATCCGCATTTTCCCCCCACATATGTACAAAATATTTCTACAGATACACATTTCTTTCACACAAGTACGTAATATTTCTACAGGTACATAATTTTTTCACACATGTACAAAATATTTCTACAGGTACGAAATTTCTTTTCACATGCAGAACTCCTTTTGCACAGCTGCAAAACTTTATTACACATGTGAACATCTTTTCACAAGCTCTCAATATTAAAGACCCTATTTTGACTCCATATAATACTGACCTTATACGGACGTATGTGTGATAGTGGGGTCGTATGTATGTGTAATTTTTCTCAGTCATTTCAAATTGGTGTTAAAGTTTGGTTTTCACTTCTAAGTTGAAGTGAAGGGTCTAGAACAATTTGAGTGTCAAACACACAGATAACAAAATAGCCTCTAGGGGGCGCTGCAAAATAATAACTGCTACAACTTTTGACTAGTTTAACCAATTATAACATATGAGGTATGTATGGATTCAGAATTAAAAGGAGAAACTGGTGAGCTAAGCATTTGGTTACCAGATTAAAAACACACTTTATAATAAACACACTTTTAGCCCATGGACAGCAAAATGGTGCTTTTGGGGTGGAAATGCCCTCAAAGTTGCAATGAAACATCATTTTTAAAGTTATTGTAAATAAAGCCTGGGTAATCACTCAACTCGATTTAAGATCGTTGTTCAGAATATCCCTGAAGCACAAAGATACCTAGGATACCCATACACAAATATGGCTGCATAAGGCGATGTGATATTAAGCACCCAACTTGCAACTTTGAGTTTATGAATTTAGGATCATGAGTACCAACTTTTTTCAATCAAGCCATCATTTTATTCACAAAAAATTCACAAAAGAAATTTATATCTGGTAAAGTAAATAAATAATAATGTGCGTGAAATTTTGAGGAACCCATTGCCTAATACAGGCTTGTGAAAAAGGATAGAGGGCTATTTTTGAGTACATAAATCAAAGACCAATGACACAGTTTCTGCATAAATACGGTTTTAGGTAGTCATGAAGTAGTCGTGATATAGCCTAAAGTAGTCTAATAGGCAACAGACCCATTACACAGCTCAGTCATCATCATGGGCATTGCCTAGCTTTCTATATCAGGGCCGAGACCTTTGGAGGGCCAGGGGCTCAAATTGAAAAAGGGGCACATGAAACAAGATTTTTAAACATATGTCAGCATAATTTACAGTTCAATCCGTTAAATTATAGCGACCCATATTGAAACAAAATTCAACATGAAATCTTACAACAAACTACATCATACTATAGTATATAGATCATTTACCCCACCAGGTGAAATCTTTATCTATTTGTTTGTATGTGTGGTGTGTGTGTGTGTGTGAGAGAGAGAGAGAGAGAGAGATCCATTGCCTTTTGTGGCTTTCTTTCTGCATTTGTCTACTGTCTTTGAGGCATCTTGCACTGCATAATTCAATATCATGATTTATAAAACAAAACACAATTTAACTTTGTAAAAACCAACCTGAATTGACATGAATAGCTTTTAGTCAGTTTAATAGCTGTAGTTCAGCTGTTGTTCAGTTGTTCAGCTTTGAATCAGAAAATATAGTTTAAAATTATAACAATAATTATAGCAATTATATACAGTAACCTCCAGAATTATTGGCACCTCGGTTAAAGTTGACTAAAAACTGGTATAAAAAAACAATCTGTTGGTGATTTATTGTAATCTCACAATGAAAGAAATTAGGAAAAATCCAACCTTGAAGGGAAGCAAATTTATTTGGAGAAAAAGGAAAATCTCATAAAGAAATAAATAACAAAAACACATTGCTCACAATTATTGGCACCCCTGCTTGTAATAACTTCTTAAGCCTCCCTTTGCCAATAAAACCCCATAAAGTTGGAGAATACAAAGCAAGGGATTTAAGACCGTTCGTCTTTACAAAATCTCCCCAGATCGTCCAGATTCCTAGGTCCATACTCCTCTTTGACTCACCCCACTGCTTTCCTATGGAGTTTAGATCAGGGGACTGAGATGGCAATGTCTGAAGCATGATTTTGTGTTCAGCAAACAATATTTGTTTTGATCTGGACATTTGCTTTGGTTCATTGACCTGATTAATGATCCAATCAAGACCAACTTTTAGTGTCTTGGCAGAGATTGGCAGATTTCCTTTGAAAATGTTCTGGTTTTTCTTGGTGTTCATGACACCATGCACCTTAATTAGGTTCTCAAGGCCTTTGGGAATAAAAACAGCCCCACAATAGCACAGCCCCCCCACCATAATTCTCATTAGGCATGGGGTTCTTTTCAGTATAGCCATTCTTCTATGTACACCAAACACATCTAAAGTTTCTAGCCAAAGAGCTCAATTTTCATTTCATCTGACAATAGACCACACTTCCAGATAAAGTCACTGTACAATTCAGTAACTGCTGCCGTTTACATTAATAGTTAAATGGCTGGACAGGCTTTTACCTGCATGCCCTCTAAATAAGCTATTAGCAGTGAGGTCACTTTTGAAGATTTTTTTGGGGACTTGGTGACTCATCATATATATATACATCATAGGTTTAATACCGCTATTATCTGGCCCTATAGCCCAGAAACCCCCATTCAACCCCATCTTCAACCTTTACAATTTATCTTCATTCACTTACATAAACATACTGTCTACTGCTTTAGCCAAAATTGTGCAAAGTAAAGAGGCATCATACAGGCCCCTCTGATTGGACAGACAGTCTATCAGTCAATCCCCGTCAACAACCATTTCCATTGATTCAAAGGGCCAACATGTAAAAATAGACACCAATTTTGCAACAAACCAGTCTGAAATAAGCATGAGAAATATTACCTTACTTTGCCTGGACTACATGAAAAAATTCATTTCTTGAATTTCCCCTAGGGATCAATAAAGTATATCTATCTATCTATCTATCTATCTATCTATCTATCTATCTATCTATCATGCATAGGATATCATAGGCATAATGTTTGTTTGTGGCAATGCAAGGGATTAGGCCTACGACAGTGTTTTTCAACCACTGTGCCGGGGCACACTAGTGTGCCGTGAGAGATCATCAGGTGTGCCGCAGAAAATTACCCAAATGTCACTCAATGGTCCAGAAAAGCAACTGTTGCATCAAAAAATTAGTTAAAAATGATGTTTCATTACAACTTTGAGGGCATTTCCACCCTTTATCTAAAAAAAAGCAAAATTTTGTTGTCCATGGGCTAAAAGTGTGTTTATTATAAAGTGTGTTTTTAATCTGGTAACCAAATGCTTAGCACACCAGTTTCTCCTTTTAATTCTGAATCCATACATACCTCATATGTTAAAATTGGATAATCTAATGAAAAGTTGTAGCAGTTTATATATTTTACGGCGCCCCCCAGAGGCCATTTTTTATCTGTGTGTTTGACACTCGGACTCAAATTGTTCTATAGACCCTAAACTTCAACTTGGAAGTGAAAACCAAACTTTAACACAAATTTGAAATGACTGAGCCTTAAACAACCCCACTATGAACGACATACACGCACATTACAGAATCTCCGTGTGGTTGTCGAGTGAGGGGTGGAGTGTTAAAACAACGATATTCGTCGACTAGCCTATAGCCTATATTGCATATAGGCCTACCCCTAATTTGTAGACTATTTAGGCTATTGTTGTAATGTCTCACAACATGCCAGTGTTCAGTTACAGTTATTTGTCATCAATTATACGAATAGCCATAATTTAAACAGGCACGAGATCTTAGAACTCAGTGGCCCGCCCGCATCTGACCCAGAAGATTGAAAGATATAGCCTATATAATGCAATGCCATAGCAGATGCCAGATCTTTTGAGTCGACAAACATTTAACAACATTCCATTACAAAAAAAACACACAATTCAATTAAAATCCCTCTATCTCTCTCTCTCTCTCTCTCTCTCTCTCTCTCTCTCTCTCTCTCTCTCTCTCTCTATTTCCCCACAAAATCATATTTTATGTAGGCCTACACTTTATTTAATTTAGTGCATAATCAAATGGTGTAGACAGGTCAAATTCCTTGATAATATTGGATGATGGGTTGTCTGTAAATACAATTCCGGAGGGAAAAACACAATTGTGTCCGATTTTCATGAAACCATGGAAGGAGCATAGGCCCAAGAGCAACCTATTTTGGAGCTAATTAGAATCATGGGGTGGATCATTTTCCATTAGCATTGCGAGATATGACACTTATAGGCTACATTTAAGCATAAAAGGGCAAGAGAAGTAAAGTAAAACAGGCAGTCCATCACTGAAACAGAATAATTAAAAGACATAAAAGACACAAAGTAGAATAAAAAAGAAAATAAAAGAAAATAAAAGATAGAGTGCATCTGATTAACGTAAAATGCATTTGATATAGTGGAAAACATCTGAAAACAGTTTATGTCTTACGTCTAGATTTGAAACCGACAATAGTTGGGGCAGTTTTGATGCGTCCAGAAATTGGTTCCAGAGCTGCACCACATAGCTGCTTCAATATGTTCAGTTCTGACAGTGGGTTTTATCAACAAATATTTCTCCTACACAGATAACCTATTCTCGTTTGACCCAAAGTGTGGATATTTCATACTTAACGGGGCAGTTAAATTGTCCTGGTTGGTCTCTTATCTCAGCACAGTGGAGTTTTTATTGGGGACATTGTATGTCCTGGGAACCCGTCAATAAATGACGATTGTCATAGCCCTTTGACCTTGACCTAGATGGTAAACCCCATATCACTGAAAGGTTATGTTATATATCTTATAGAATCTGGATGAAAAGACTTGGTGGAGGGATTCACTTAGAATAGTGTTTTTAAATAGCTTAATAGTCTGTGTACAGGCATTTTCTCAAGGAATGGAGACCTAACCATGTTTAGCAAAAAGCAAAACACAAGATTTTTAAAAAAATAATGGAAAATGGTACAGTGAATGGTGTCAAGGGATGAGCATATCAGACTGTTAAATCTCGAGGCTTGCTGACTTTGTATGGATTTTGCTCTGCGTCTATCAAAAAACAGCATGGCTTCTCTATATCTCATGAATAAAAATTGCCCAGGCCTGTGGCTGTTGGACTGCCTCTGTTTGCATTTCAGGTAATAAGACACCTGATCTGAGGCCTATGTGTGCATGGATAAAGGGCCCAGGGGTCCAGCGATAACTGACAGAAATCCTCTCCGCCCTTATCATTTTGGGTGAATATTTCACTGCTGCTGAGGGGTGAAAGTGCATTGGCCGTTTATGAGGTGGCCGACCCAGAATCCATCTGGCTTTACCTCTCTAGGGCCGATACTGTAAGAAATTATCCCGTAAAAAAACAGGAATCAACTGGCAGCAGAGTTTCCAGGAGATTCCTGTTATTTAACGGTGCCCTGGTTTAACGTTAAGTTAATGTAAAATAACAACATTAATTTCCTGTAAATTAACAGGAAACAACTGGCAGGATTTCCAGGAGCTTCCCGTTGTTTAACGGCAGACTACCATAACATTAAATTCCTGTATAACATAATTTTCATGTTGGGTAACAAGAAAAAAATGTGATCTTCGCGTTAGTTACACAACAGGTCTTTATTTTTTTACAATTACAGGAAACAAGTGCCATATATTGAGTTCATCCACTCTCAAATCAACATTTTAAAGATAAAAATCCATGTTTTCACATCAGTTACTTATTTGTAATTTAACAGATATTTTATTTCACAGCACTTACTTGACAGTCTAACAGTAAAGTCATCTTTTTGAAAGATGAAGGGAGATGAAGCAAGATAAATAGTAATTTTGGAAAATGTAGACTGACTATAATCGTATTTCAGGATCAGGGAATAAGACAGAGAAGAATGATCATGGAAAATAAAAACATCGCATTAGGCTCGTGTATCATGTATGAATGTAAAATGTAGATACATAGTAGTATTTTGAAAATCGGATTTCAAAGAACAGGCAATAAGACACAGAGGAATTACAATGGAAAACAAAAACATTTCATTAGGCCCGTTTAAAATGTAGACACGCTATCTAGTTGTATTTTGAAAATCGTATTTCAAAAAACAAGGAATAAGGTACAAAAGAATTATCATGAAAAACAAAAACATCGCATTAGGCTCGTGTATCACGTATGAATGTAAAATGTAGACACGTGATCTAGTTGTATTTCAAAAATCGTGAATAAGGTACAAAAGAATTATCATGGAAAATTAGGCTTGTGTATCACATATGTATGTAAAATGTAGACATGTTATCTACAGTAGTACTATTTCAAAATCAAATAAGATACAGAATAATTATCACAGATAATTATCAATATCATTGCATCGCATTGGGCTTGTGTACATGTGAGAATGAATAAACTGACAGATTATGTCCAGAAGAATTTAAAGTACAGAGATGAGTATAAATGATAATCAGGGAGGAAATCAAGTAACATTCATGAGAAATCAAGTATAACATTCACTTTACTTATTAGTGATTGTTCTTAGGCTTCTTCTGGGCCTTTTTTCTGTGAGAGAGAAAGAGAGAGAGAGAAAGAGAGAGAGTTACAAAAACTGATAGGGTACACTAGGATTCATGTAGAGGAAAATTGTGCCAAAGTGAATGAATCGGATGTGAATTTGTAACGTTAACACACTTTCTCACAATGAAATTAACTGACATTTATTACTTACTGTAACTGCATTTATATTTGATTTAATCAGTTGTATGAAGTAGAAGTATAGTGTTCTGTGGTTATTACAGCAGTACTATGCATGATTGCTCTCTACAGAGGGTGTAATCCTGCATAGTAGTGCTTATAACTACATAGTAGACTACTACACAACCCCCCCAATACATACCACACATAAAACAAATTCTGGTTCGAAAGTGTGACATGAACTTACCTCTGGATGAATTCAAGGGTGCACGCTGCCTCCTCCTGATATTGCAGATTCAGAATGTAGAAGGTGGAGAAACATGTTGCAAGGCCTGTTAGAAATGTGGCGAGGTTGGACCCTTCACAAACGATTAAGGATTCAATGCTGACCATCCACTTTTGATGATTACCTTGTCGTTCACCTGAAAAAAATAATTTATCATATTCAATTTAAGATATAGATCCACATGTCAACTATGATTAGATTCATTTTAGGATTTTGTCCAAACAAAATTCAATACAGAAAAAAAAACATTTAGTATTCAAAAGTTGATTTAAATATGTATATGTTGATCATTATTACTCTAGTGAATGAAAACAAACATACCGAGTAATATCAGGCGAGGCGTCACAGGTAGGCTTGGAAGACTCAACATCAGCTACGGTCGCACATCCCTTAGCAAAAGAAAAGAAAGGCACTCAACAACTCTGATGTGTGTGTGTATGTGTGTGAGTGAGAAAGTGAATGTAATCTCTGAGTGTGTGTGTGTGTATGTATGTAAGGAGTGAGTGAATGTGAGTTGTCTGCAAGGTGAGTATGAAAGGTGTGTGTGTCTGCCGTTGAATGATAAAAAGTGATGAGGCGGGTGTGATAAGATGTTTGTGTGAGGAATGTGTGTGCAAAGTAAGGGGGCTTGCTTTTGAAATAGTGTCCGTCTTATCAAAACCACATTGTTTATGGTTTCTATATATGTGCGTCTAAAGACCTAGATAGATAAATAGATAGATAGATAGATAGATAGATACTTTATTGATCCCCAGGGGAAATCCAAGACCTGCATGTCTCTTAAATTTTATTTGCCAATCTGGAACACAGCATGGAAGGTCTATATTGGGTATATTGTCATGAATTTAGGTATGGCTCACATAAATAGACGCAGTGGACTGATGCCCACATATCTGACATGTAAACATCTTCCTGTTGCATGCCGCTAGCTCAAATGAACTCGGGAGGAATACCATACGCGTGTCATGCAACCACCTCTGCTATGGAGAGCTAGCTAGGCTACTAACTAGCATTAGCTTTCTAAACTGAAGGACTTAACACAACTTTAAGTAATTACCAGCACGGGCGAAATCCATGCATACAAGTAAACACTGAAAGCAGCAGTCAACACTGATCCGTTTGTGCCATATTGTTTATTTGGCCACTGGTTTATTAAACTGATGATGCTAAGCAGACTTAGCTAGCAAGCACGTGTTATAGCAGGTAAATCCCGCGAGTCAAACTTTCAAAAACTACGCATACCCTACACATACCAATACATTTAGATGGCTCCAGATTGCAATGAAGAAACGTAACATTTGATCGACAAGTGTAGTGATAACGATAACGCATGGCTTAAGAAGGGCGAAAGCGCGGTCTTGGCTAGCTGAATAGCACTGCTACTAACTTCGTTTCAGCAGGGTAACATTCAGAGATGTTGTATTATACAACTTAATATAAACATGACCAGTGTGCTTTCAAACGTTGTATTTCTGGTCAAAGGTGACAGATAAACTCACCTTATTGTGTTGATGGCTTTCGATGGGTTTGGATATGATTCCAACGTATCGTCTTCTCTCAGCAGACAGCTTCCCATCACCAGAACGAAGGTAACGTTAATAGATAACAGGAAGTACGTGTGTTCCAGAATAAACATTACGGGCGTGGTAAATAACAGTGTTGGAGCCTGATTTTACATATTAGTCTTACTAATGACCGGAAAGTCCTGTTTATTAAAGAAAACCGGTGAATAATGTTAGAATCTGGGTGTAAATTTACAGAAACTTTTTACAGTGGGGTTATTTATACCAGGCTGTGGTGATGGTGTGGTGGGCATGAACCCCCCTCCTCCCATCCCAGCACTGATGGGAAGGACAAAATTGCATGTGCCGGGATTGAATTAAACCGTAGATCAAGTGTGACAACACAGCACACGCTTATCGGAGTACAGAGGGTGTGGGATGCCGTGGAGGGTCTGCTTGGTTTATGGGGTCAGGGCGATCTTCCATTAAAGTCGAACCAATGACCAGAGCCTAAAAAAAGAGGCAAGGGCAATCTCAGTCACCTTGGTGGGACAAGACCTTGGGATGTTTAGTGCTGGATCTTGGGGGTATTCATTACAGGAGCCAGAGGGCAGGAGCAAACCTCACCACCAAGCCATTACCGTGGGACTGCTGGGGGGAATGGATGGCTTACGTCGAGGATAGATCAGTTTTACTGGCATGATTCAGTGCTGGTGGGTGACAAAGCTATTATGTCCCTGCTTGTTCCTGCTCGCTTGAGAAGTAAAGTATATGTTGTGAAATAACATGCATGTTGTATGGTCAGGTCTTAACTGTAGTTTTAGATTTGATCTATGTGAAATCAGATGATATATTCACAGAGAATCGTGAGTCATCTATAACATGCTTAATGTCTTGGCTAAGACCTATTACTCAGAGATATGGCATCTGGTTGATTAAAGTGGCAAGCCCTTCAAATCTGCTGTATCAGAAACCCCCACTTCTAATTGAGAGCTGGCTGCAGGATCGGTCGGAGAGATTTCTAATCACGCCGTTCCTTTCCCATAATGCACCTCTAATTCTCCCTAATTGCAGGATAGGAGTCGAGTAATAAAGGGAAATTAGTGTGGAAACGAGTGGCTAATGGTAATTAATAATTGTTATTAATGCTTGATCGGGTTTGATTTATGTTTGCTGGGAGTGTATGTCATGCTTCACTTGTGCCAAGGGCTGCCTGCAGCAGGCTGTCTCTGTTCAGTGGGTGTAAGTGGCAAAAGATATCAGACATCACCCTGGAACAACCCCAAAGTGAAAAGTATTCTATTCTGAAGGTCTTATTATGGCCAGATGTCCTTTATCATCACATGTTTTCTGAACTGTGTAGAGAAAAGGAAAATAGACCTCTGCTATAGCACCTTTGATAAAAACAATATTCTGTGGCACAGATGCTCATAAATGGTCGGCATGGTAGTGACATAGTGACATAGTGGTTGCAGTGGCAGTAGTTCCTCAATATCATGTTGTTTCCTGGCTGTTCTCTTTCACCTGTTGCAATATAGTGTGGTTATGATGCCGCTGCGGCTCAACTTACTGGTGCTGTTCACAGATCAGAACAGCCTTTCAGCGGCTCATCACCTTGCCTTTTCACTCAGTTGCTGTTGCTCTTGTATGCCCTGCAGCTGGGGCCAGTGGTAAATGGTAGCTCATTCTTCCTCAGTGGCCCTCTCTTCAGATCTCAGTCAGCATGTGGACTCTAACCAAGTGTCCAGGGGGTGCACTTCTTTTTTTGTGGGTCAGGCACACACACAAGCTCTCTCTCTTCCCCCCTCTCTCTCTTTCTCTCTCTCTTTTTCTCACTCAGACACACACACATACTGTACACACACTGCAATTTCTTTTGAAGTTTAGGGCCAAACACACATACACACACACACACAGCAATTTCTTTTGAGGCTTTGCAAAAACACACACACACACACCTCTAGAGTGGGATAATGTTGAGTGATTGTCCAATTTTCACAGCACAGGGGACACTGATAGCTGCTGATGCTGGGCCTTTTTTTCCGTCAGCTGAATGGGCCAGAGAGGACTACCATGGGCCTGAGCAGCCAGCCAGCTCAACGCACTGTGTTGTGAAATCACTCGAGGTGAAGATAGCATCTGGAACAGAAGAGCTCTGGAAAGGGTCCACGCCATTTCTGGACTAATTTTTTATTTTTATTTTTTAATCGGGTTTCTCGGCCAAGTATACTTGCCTATACAACTAATTTGGTCTCTGCATTTATCCCATCCGTGAATTAGTGAACACACACAAAGTGAACACACAGTGAGGTGAAGACACTAACCTGGAACAGTGAGCTGCCTTGCTACAGCGGCGCTATAGGGGAGCAGTGAGGGGTTAGGTGCCTCACTGACTACATTGTAGAGCTTACAGTCTGCACACTGAAAACAAAGTTTTTTTATTCCAGGATCAACTCTACAGACAAGTGAAGGGGGCAGCCATGGGTGCAACTATGGGAAGAAAGGTATGTACACAGCCTAACCAATCCATTTAAAGATTACATCAGATGGTATGGCAGATACATCGATGACCTATTTTTAATATTCTCTGGATCAGAACAGCTTATTGATTCCCACCATTACCTTAAAATGCCACCCACCCCAGCATCGAACTCAGTCTGGAATACAGCTGATGAGGAATTTGATAACCAAATGAGTGAGATGTTCGATCAGTTTGTTCAGAGGGGATATGAGAAAAGCTTATTGGACCATTATATATATATAGTTATACTTAGAAAAGCTTATTGGACCAAGCAGTGTCCAAAGCCAGATCATCTGATAGGAAACTCCTGCTTAACAAAACACCTTGTGAACAACAACTATCTAAAATCTTATTTTCTTCACAGTATGGCCACCTGGACTACGATATCAGGCACATCATTTCTAGGAACTGGGATATTCTACAGAGTGACCCCTCACTCGCCACCGTGTTCTCTGAACCCCCTGGATTTGCCTTCAGAAGGGTGCCCACACTCCGGGACAGACTAGTGAGGAGCCATTTGCCCCCTCCTCCAAAACCCACAACATGGCTCCCCAGAACCACAGGAACTTTTCCCTGTGGCTCCTGCAGACATTGTGAGCACATTGAAAGGAGCAACATTTGCTGATGTTTTGGGCAATAAGACACTACACTGAGCTATGCCAACTGCAACACAAAAATCATTGTTTATAGATTAGAGTGTGGTGAATGTGATCATGGTTGCTTTTATATTGGCCGTACTAAACGGAGACTCAGGGACAGATTGGCAGAACACAAATATGCCATCAGGACACACAATCCCAACTACCCCATGGCCTCACATTAGCTTGCTTCTGGTCATTCCAGCCCCGATTCCCTGAAGGTCCTGGTTGTTGAAGTGGTTCAAAACCAGGCGAGGGCGGTGACAGACTCAGACGTCTCCTACAGTGGGAGCAGTTTTGAATCGACAAATTTAAAGCCACTACGCTCCATGGACTCAACGAAGAGATTGATTTCTCTCCTTTTCTATAGACTGCCTCGACCCCGCCTCATTAGGGCTGCACTATAGAAGCATGTTGCTTAGTCTGACTGTGACTTTAGTCTGTTACTGGTATCTGCGGCAAAGTATTTTGTATCCCATATGACAAGCCATCTCTATTTGTATGTGTACTTATTTTTAGTGGTTTTATTATGTTATGCTGGGTTCTGTGTTGCGTCACATGGTTAGCTGGAGATAATTGTGAAATTATTACTGCAGTGTCCAATAAGCCCATGAGGGCTGGGCACCATAGTGTTTGACACTTAAATAAACAAATCAATCAATCAATCAAAAAATACACGCTCTACCGAATCCCACTTCTGCAAATAAGACCCATAGAGAGCATGTGGTTAAGTCTGTGGGGCCACTTCCTGAATCATTGGGTACTCTACCCATAAGCTCTGGGTTCAGCACTGCTACCCTTATCGAAAACACTTTAAAGACACTGAACTTGGATGGAGGATGAGGGCAGCTTGTTGCAATATATGTCCTGTTTTAAGGAGCGCTTAGTGGCCACTTGTTGGGTGACTCGAGGAAAATCTTGAAGTTGCTTGAGAGCGCATGAAGTGTCAACATGATAAGAAGCACTGCATGAAAAGTGTGATTTCCGTCAGTATGCGGCACTGTAGATTGTCGTGGAAGTTCAGTTTAATGGCTGTTCGCGGCAGTTTGCAGCAATGCCGAAAACTGCCATGAATTGTCAGAAATTGACGGGGGCCTTGCTTGGCAGTCGTCCGCCCATGACCCCCCTCCTCCTAATTCTAGGGGAGGCTTTAACATGTAAATGAATATGCTGTGAGCTATACAAATGCAAATCAGGGTAGCAGGGGGAGTGAACTGTGCATGCTGGCATGACTGTGGCCTTTGGTCTTGCTTAAACAGTGGATGTGTTAACCACACAACTCCCAATAATACGCTCAACAGGCAGAAATGATGCTGGGTATGACATGTCTGTTCACTGCAAGCTCCTATAATGTAACAGTCGATAGTTTAGATTCAGATTTTCCCTTCACACCAACACAATGAGAATTTCAGAGGCAAATAAATGATTGTCTTTATCACTATCTTCATTCAACAAAAATATATGCAAAACTGCATATATTTTTGTTGAATGAAAATATATACCTATATATATATATATATTGGCTATTTCCCTGGTAGTAGACTATTTGCACAGTCCAAAACATTCTCAGTCTATACGCCACAGCAGGGTCACTTCAATAAACCACTAAGTCCAACCGTTACGCCCCCACACCAGCAGGGGAGACACTTCCTCTAGTGAGCAGTGGTTGCACTGTGGTCGCGCTTCCACCAGAACAGCTGATAGGATAAACAACAGTCAGTGTGCGGCGGCAAATTCAGAGAGGAGCATCTCCAAGCCTCGCCTTCCCACAGGCTGCAGCGAGCTGTACTTGGATTCAGCAGAACAGAAAGGCTAGCCTACAGTTTCATTAGGCTACTACTTCACGTTACTTGGATGTATGTGGATGTGAATCATAAACAACGGGCCCGCGATCGTCGGCGCTCATTCCTTTTAGAAAAGGGGACCTTTAAACGAGCACTTTTCTTTTTTTGCTTGGAAGAATGGAGAGCGTTGGATCTAGTGCCAGATGAGTGGTTACTTGTCTCGCCAGGAGAATGGACATCTGCTGTCGGGAAATCAGAGCCGCGGTAGCCAGCCGTAGCCTACCAGGGTTTACTCGGAGAGTGTTTTGACTCCAAGTCTGTTTGGAATATATTAGCACCAAGTTGGTTTGTGAGAAAATGAACATTGAACTTGAATGAAACATGACTTAAACATGAAATGGAATTATATTTGAATTCTGCTCGAAGCTCTGCATACCCATTACTCTTTGTGAAATATCACACAAACTCTTCACTCATCACATGGCAAACCTTTCAGTAGATCACGATAAACAGCAGACCTTACCGGATACAAGGATATAAAGCATGTCTCTGATATAAAACCTGGAATATGCAAATATTATCACATCATACTTTCCCAGATATGGGTATCCCAAACTGTCCCGAAAAAGGAAGATATAGCATGTATAGATGACCATTACAATGACCAAGATCTTATCTTAGATTAAAGGAGTGGTTCAGGATTTTGGACATAGGACCTCATTTCCATGTTAGCAAGTGTGATTTTTATCAGTGAAGACCGTTTTCAACTAAATTACATGCCACACAGCTGACACGCTCACACCACTCACCCGGTGTGAAACGGGCCTTAGCTTCAACTATAAACACTACAAAATAGACCAGTCTTCTAAAATAGTTTTGCACGCGTTGCGAACGGAACACTTCAATAACGCGCCCGGTGTTAGTGTATTCTCCAACATTCTCTAAAAAGTGCTGGATTTATGACACACCAGCAGATGAAGTTCAAGCTACATGTATTAGTCTTCATAAACCTTTAATGTGTGAGACCAGAGTAGAACTGTAGATACACCATGACTGTAGATATACTATGACCATTCAAACAGACATATGGTATTTTTCCAAATAGAAATAATGACAGGAGACTGAGAGAGTGCTTTTGTATAAAAATGAAATTCTTTTTCTTTATTGGTATCTTTAATGATCCAGTCTGCTTTTGTGATGATTACAAATATACCCAGAGAGTGACCACATGACTGTATTGGAGAGAGTTGGACAGTATAAACTCTGCTGACCTCCAGTTCTCCTGCGCCATTTTTATTCTGTTCAAACTCGCCCAGTCAGCGCCCGTCCTGATTATAGTCTCGTGCAAAGCCACAACTTCTGCAGTCGTGCAGGCCCAGTCTGGAGAAGGGGAAAAACGCAACGCTGTTTGTTTGCTTGTCCTCCGTTGCTTGTAGCGCTTAGCACTGCTCTTAGCGCTTCATTGACTTTGTTTGCGGTGCCAGAAAGGCTGGGACTTGCACTCCGGGGATTAATGCATTAGTTCCATTGCGCTGGGCAAGCTTAATAAAGTGCAGGCGCATATTCACAAAGGACAACAAATAGGCCTGCTTTGCTTTACTTTAGCATACTGTATGTCCTGGGCCCGCGGTCCTTGCGCTTACCTCAGACTTGCTGGGCTGGATTTGAAAGCAAGGAGATAGCACATGTATGGGCACTGTATGAGAGGTGGTGGCTAAAAAATGGATGGATTGGGAACTCAATTCATCTGAACTGGAAATGGGGGGGGGGGGCATTCCCCCAATCTTATCAGGACACATGCAAGCACACTCGCAAACAAACATTCACAATCACACACACACACACACACACACACACACACACAAACATTCTTGCTTACATAGTCCAGTTAGTTGATTTACATGAGGACACTCTGTGGAGGATGCACACAGAATGATATCAGAGACAACAGGGAACCAGTCATGAACTTGGGTCAGAAATGCACTGCCAACAGACAACAGACACCATGAGCAACTCACAGCCATCCTCACACAACAGAATTATATCCCTTATCTAGTATGATACATTACAGAGGGTTTCAGCGCACCATGAAAGCTACCTGAAATAAGGACAACATTGGTAAGCATTACACATTGCTTCTTCTTCAAAAGCACAGAAAAGAAGAAGAAAATACAATGTCAAACACATCAGCCAGAATTTGAAAGCAGTTAATTTTCCTGTGATTATGTCCCAAACAAAGCAGTATTTCAGTTCTTGGTAAAAGAAAAGTTTACATATATTTCACAAATAAGAAAAAAAAAAGAATAAATTAAATGGGACCAATAGCCAGTGGTGTGCCCCTTCCCCTGACCTCCCACAGGTAGTGCTGGGATAGAGCCTATCTGGGTCTGACCCAGGCCTGGTCCTCACTAGGGCCGGATCCACTCTGGGTCTGACCCAGGCCTGGCAGATCAGTTACAGACTCCTGCTGCTGTCTGCTCCGTTGCTGCTTGACTGACTTGACAGCAGAACAACCAGCAGCTCCTAGTGATGAGACTGCATAGGAGACTTACGAGTGAGCTCAGACTAGCTTAAGATATATTCAGTCCCTGAAGAGCATGGCATTAGATTGGTCATGAAACAATTTACACTACAGTTGATGTACGCACACACAGACAGACACACAGACAGACAGACACACACACAGACAGACACACACACACACACACACACACACACACACACACACACACACACACACACACACACACACACACACACACACACACACACACACACACACACACAATATGGTATAGACTAAAACATACTCCTCAGACTCCCATACTCGTACGTTAGCTAATTATTTAACCTGACGTAATGGTGCGCACATTGACTGTGACACACAGCATGCATTCATAGTATCCAGTGTCTCTGTGGAACAGGAGTACACAGTAGAGGAGCAGTGGGCTGCTCTCAAGGGAATGGTAAGGCAGAATGCAGCGGCCCTCTGGCCAAGGCAATCACTCAGACCACACCTGCTCAACTGCCTCTGCACTCCTACACACACACACACACACACACACACACACACAAACACACACACACATATATGAACATTTTCTAATGCGCCAAACACACCTTTAGTTGATCCCTTGGTTCACAGACAACACAAATTAAAACTATGTTTTAAAAAAAGTAAAAAGGAAAGGTAATGCCTTCTTTGATCTTACAACAAATTATGAAATAAACAAACACAAGCAGTGATGACAGGGCAGTTGCAACATGATTCCATAGCTATGACATGCAGCCAGCTCCCTGACTGGCTACTGGCTTCTCCCCCTCCCTCTCCCTGTGTGTGTGTGTGTGTGTGTGTGTTCTATCTCTACCCTAACTAAGGGAGAGTGACTGGTCTCCCACTTGTGTAGGGGTAAGTGTACTGTACAGTGTGTGTGTGTGTGTGTGTGTGTGTGTGTGTGTGTGTGTGTGTGTGTGTGTGTGTGTGTGTGTGTGTGTGAGAAACAGGGTCAAAGTTGTTGAGTAGTCTACAGTCTTTAACACTCTGGTAGAATATATTAGTACACTTAAATTACTGATTTCCCATAATCTGAAAGGCTTAAATAAAGGCAATGGTCCAACCAACACAAATCCAATCTGTCCATACTTAAAATACAAAAAAAAATCTTCAAGCCATTGTTTTCCTTTGTCAATGGATAGTAAGAAGCTGAAAAATTGCATCCAGAAAGACTTTAGGCAGCTCTGTTGGTCATACAGTTTTAAATGTTCTCGTTGGGTAGGAGCATCAGGAACAAAGAAACCCAAACTTAAAAGCCATGTTCCATTAAAATGGCATGGACCATCAAAGTCACACATCCATAGCTGAAATGATAGCTGACACTTAAGCAAATATCTTTTTATACATGTTTTGTTCATCTTTGTTCTCTTAATCTTTTTTTTCTTACTATGTGCAGTGGATTGACTTCCCTAGGGAGGGGTGCACTGGATGGGGACGTGGGGTTGCACGGTCTCAACCTGTCTCGGCTGTCTCAGCAGCTCAACGGCGGCTCCACATAGGAAAGGGCCTCGCAAGGAATTCTGGGAAGTCCCACATCCACACAGACACGTCCCCCGGCCACATATAAGGAGGTTTGGTCTGAGACACAGAGGGATTGGGGTACAGGGCTTCTGGGGGGAGACAGCTGACTGCTGACTGCTGACATCATGCCTCTCTGTTGGAAGATGGGTGGTCACCAGTCTTTTTTATGAGCATGCTATTTCATGAGAGGGGATTCTCTTCAACCACTCCCTCATATCCTTTTGCCCTCCCGCACCACCCCCCAAATACCAAATGCCACCCCCCCCCCCTCTTTAAGTCTCTGCTGCCTCTCTTTGCCCTTCCCATCTGTTTGCCTGCCCCTGCCCTGTGGTCCTGTGCTACCATCGCGTGATGATGTGGTTCATGTAGTCCTCCGTGGGCAACCGGGCGGCCTCCTCGGCCGGCGGCTCGTCTCCGTGGGGCTGCGGCGGGTCCTCGCTGGGACCCCCGCCGCGCCGCTGGGCGAAGAGCCCCCCGCTCCTCTGCAGGCGCATCTGCCGGCGCTCCAGCTGCCGGCGGTACTGGTAACGCTGCTGGAACAGGTCCCAGGCGTAGTCGTACAGCTGCATGTCCAGCTCGTTGAGCTCCTCGATGCGCAGGATGGTGTCGTTGTCCAGGTCCACGCCGGCGGCGCGCGTGCTGTTGTACTGGATGAACGGGCGGATGAAGCGCAGGCGGAAGGTGCGCTCGAACAGGTACTGCGTCTTGCGCTGGAACTCGGTCAGGCCGAAGAAGGCCATGTCGCGCAGGTTCTTCTTGGCCGACTCGAGCAGGATCTGGGCGCGCTTCTTCTCGGGCATGAAGGACATGTTGTAGCAGCCCACCAGGCTCAGGTCGGCCAGCATGCGCACCTGACGGTTGTTGGCCAGGTTGTACGGGCAGTCCATGAACTGTTGCAGCGTGCAGCCTGACCAGTCCGTGCCCTCGTAGCAGGCGGGCAGCTCCTCGGGCGTGGGCGTGCGGCCGTCGCACATGTGCAGCGAGGTCTTCCAGGTGGCTCCGCGCTGCACGTGCCGCCACTCGCTCAGGTAGCGCGACACCGGGTCACGCAGCAGCGTGATGTAGTAGTACTTCCTGTGATGGGAGACAGAGAGAGAGACAGAAAGAGACACAGAGAGAGAATTAGTGTTAACAGTGCACTATCAAACCAAGTGATCCCACTTTATGGTCTGGGCATAATTACAATGCACGAAATAACCAGGTCTCAGCACTGGTGCTTTACATGCTGAGATCAACTGGGGAATTGAAGTTCAAAAGAGAGAAGACGGAGGGGAGGGGTTGACCAGAATAACGCTCTCTACTATTTTGTCAAACATTTCTGTGTGTCTGAGGTCAAGGTGCGAGTAAGGACACTGCAATATGAGCTCACTGGACCTTATTTATTCATCTTTGCTTAAGGTATGAGAGCACGCCCAAGGATACCCAGACCCACACAAAATACACACACACACACACACACACACACACACACACAGGAACACAGAGTGGTGTTCATCATCGTATGACATGTCCTCATCTTCTACATGTGACAGAGTCCATGTTCCCCATCTGACCATCTGCATTACACCATATATAGTCTCTGCATTACACAGACCACAGACTGTTCAGAGAGACGAGGTGGTAAAGGGGGTGGTAAAGGGGAACAGACAGAATGAGAGAACCACACATATACAGAGAGAGAGAGAGAGAGAGAGAGAGAGAGAGAGAAAAAGAGTGAGAGATAGAGAGAGAGAAATATTGAGGAAGAAATTCATGTTATAGTTAAACTGATTACGGTATGTTGCATTCTATAATGTCTACTGTATATACTCATATTAGCACTGGTTTTGGCCAGATGGTCTCCAAAACAGTCCGGCTAAAGAAGCCATTGTGAAGGAAGAGAGATGGAGCTAGAGAGGGAAGGGAGACGGAGAGAGAGGGGGAGTTGAGGACTCTGAGGCGAGGCCCCATGGCGGGCGCTGTATGTTATTGTCTATAATGATTACAGACAGCAGAGGGAGGACCAAAGGCAGACCCACTCACACTGAGTCCAGACAAGAGATAAGACATCACACAGAACTGCAGCATGGACAATGAGGCACACCAGACAGCCAGCAAGTAATATGGCCTCTCTATCTATTTTCTCTCTCTTTCTCTATTTCTTTCTCTCTCTCTCTCTGTTTCCTCTCAGTTCAATTCAATAAATCTTTATTGGCATGACAAAAATACATTTTTGCCAAAGTATTTTTAATTCTACAGGTAGTATTATCCATCTCCAACACTGGGTCCAGGCAGAGCTTGTGCTGAGTGGTGCTTTTCTGCAGGCATGGAGTGCAGTGGAGGGCAGAAATCTAATCAAACAGGACATGATGGATGTGTGTGTGTGTGTGTTCACTGGAGCTCAGATGTTGCTTATCTAGACATATCAGCTCTGCTTTAACACACACACACACACACACAGATATACACACACAGACACACAAACACACCACACACACAAACACACATTCTCATACATGTCCACATCACACACACACACACACACACACTGACACACATCCGCATCTTTCAGCTGAGGATCTTCAGCAGGATTGGAGATGTGGACCATGAAGCAGTCCTGAACCTCCCCCTCTTCCTTCCCTCCCTCCCCCCTCCCTTTTTACCATCCCCCTCTCTCTCCCTCTGTCTTTGGTGCATCGGACTCATTCATAAACAGGATGATTGTATGCATGTATGTGTTTAAGTATATATGTATGTATGTGTGTGTGTGTGTGTGTGTGTGTGTGTGTGTGTGTGTGTGTGTGTGTGTGTGTGTGTGTGTGTGTGTGTGTGTGTGTGTGTGTGTGTGAGTGAAAGAGAGACAGAGAGAGAGAGAAAGAGAGAGCTGAAGTAGGCATCATTATCAGTAGTGGCACTGCATTTGAAAGCATGAGAAATTGTCTTCACCATTAAGTCATAAATCCACATAATAGACCTGACAGCAAAGGCAATACGGCAAACATACTGGATCTGCTAAAAAGCCAGAAAGCACACACACACACACACACACACGCTCAAGAAAAAACACAGTCAAGCCTGACAAGCCTGCAGCTGTGGAAGTCAGGCAAATGATGAAGCGTGATGAGTATATGCTCTAGGACGCTTTGTAAATGGAGGATATCTTTACATTTTGCCTTTGAAGTAAAACGGAGTCATTGCAGAGGAACACACAAACAAGTGCGGGCATATAGGAGACACTTCCCTAAACGGCCACTTGATGGCGATATCTATCCAGAGTTACTGACTGTATCTCGTCTCAGCATGCCAGGCAGGGATGTTGTAATTTCCCTGCGGTTTGGATTTCAGACACATATAGAAAATGGAGAGATCAGCATGTTAAACTCAAATGAATTGATACACAGTGAAATGTCAGAGGGTAAAATAGAGGAAGATGAGGGAAGAAAGATACAGAAACAAAACAGAAAGAGCAGAGAGAGAGATAGGATATAGACATAGAGGAAAATATAGGCATAGACAGAGAGGGAGGGAGAGAGAGAAATACAATCCAGTGTGTGTGTGTGTGTGAGTGTGTGAGTGTGTAAGTGAGTGAGTGTGTGTTACTGTTCACCCCATCTATTTCCCTTCCCTTTTCTTTTTCATGTTATTTTACAATTGAATGTGATGTACTATTGTCATGCTTTGGCAACACTGTATCTCAACAGTCATGCTAATAAAGCAACATTGAATTGCCTTGAGAGAGATAAAGAGAAAGACAGAGGAGAGAGAGAGAGAGAGAGAGAAGAGAAGAGAGAGAGAGGGTGGGGTAGCAAGAGAGGAAGTTGGGGGGGTGGGTGTTGTGAGAGAGAGGTAGCAAGGCAGGTCACTGTCCCCAAATGCAGAGGGGAAACTGGAAGTAAATGTGCTGGTGCAAGCATCTTAACCAGAACTGTGCTTGCCTTTTCACACAGCACACACACACACACACACACACACACACACACACACTTTCTCACACTTACTCAAACAAATGCACACACACACACACACACACACACACACACACACACACACACACACACTTTCTCACACTTACTCAAACAAATGCACACACACACACACACACACACAGTTGGAGTGTGTGTAAGTGAGCTGAACATGAACAGCAGTGTGTGGGAGGCAGGCTGCAGTGTGGGGATTCAGCCACTTTGTCTGGCCTGATAACAACCATACAATCCATTACCAAGGTCATTACCTGACTGCCCACACATATCAATACAACTCTCTTTCTCTTTCTCGCTTTCTCACCCCTTACACACCCTCTCTCCATCCCTCCCTCTTTTGTTCTCTGTCTCTTTTTTCCCTTGAGCTTTTACTTCCCTGCTCTCATCCTCCCTCCTTATCCCCCCCTTTTGTCTTTCATTCTCCCTTTCTCTGTTTATGCATGGGTAGCGCACCAAAAGCACATCGGTTCAGACATCTGTGTGCCGTATACAGTAGCCATCACGCCTGTTACACAATACCCCTGAGCGGCACATTATTGCATAAGACTGCCTCATACTATTGTCTTGCCCTGGTTTTTTTTTTTTTTTTTTTTCAAGAAATAAGACACGTACACTTCAGGTGTGACCTGCTTTACCCCATTGCGTCTGACCGAACGTGTGTGTGTGTGTGTGTGTTTGTGCATGTGCACGGTGATCTATAAATAACAGGGTAATTTCCATACACTCAGTCTTCACACTCCCAGCCTCTGCCGGAGGGGTGATTTTTTTTCCATGTCACAAAAAATAGTCAAGTCAAGTCAAGTCAGTTTTATTTGTATAGCACATTTAACACGCACAGAGTGCAACCCAAAGCGCTCCACATATAAGACATTGTCATTGACACATAGACTAACAAAGACAATAGCGGAGTACCCGTGACACCAAGACATAAAACTACATTTAAGAAATAACAAACGCAAAAGATGCCGGACGGAGCGGCGTAGTCGCCAGCGTACCCGTGACACCAAGACATACAATACAGACAACAAACAAATTAATAAATAAAATAAATAAAAAATAAAAATAGAATTAGTCTAATTTCCAACCGGCTGAAAATGTCCAAGTGTTCATAATCGTATCAGGCCTTCAACTGACAACTTGCAATGAGCTTTCATTAACTTCATAGTAATTGTGTGTGTCTTCCTGCTCGACTGAATGGCTATCCATTGCTAATTGTACTAATCCTGTTATATCACAGATAGTTGGAAAAGTACTGATAATGCTAGAAATCCTCCTGAAGATGGCCACAGACTGAAGCACCATAACTCAGGCTAAACTAACCATTTCTATAAAGAGATCACTCAGGGCACTTAAGCGATCTCTGTCTTCCATCTCTTCTGTATGACATTAATATCTTTTATTCTGCACAAATGAATTATAGAACACAGGGGGCTTGCTGACCACAGGGCTACAAGTCATGGCTGCCAGCCTAGCATTCAGCTGTGAGCCTCCTCAGATGAGCTTTACTCTAAACAGCCCCACCCTACACTCCAGAAGTGACAGAGTCCATCAAACGATAGTGTTTCTTCTCACGAGTGGACAACAGCATGGTCCGACTGGTGCCCACTGGCATACCTCAGGCTCTGAGGCCTTAGAGAGAACAACCGTAAAAAAGTGTCTTCCAATTCCATTCCATTTTGCTTTATTAGCATGGCTGCTATACAATTTGGCCAAGCCGGAGATATTTGTGGAGATAAAGTATCTTCATGAGTACACATACACACACACTAGAGTGTGGCTACCCGACCCGAGCCCGACGGGACCTGACGGGTCAGGTTCAGACAAATATTTAGAAATTGTTGTCGGGTTCGGTTCGGGTTCGGACACATGGGGGCGATATGCATTGGAAGCTTTACATTTAAAATAGCTTATTATGTTGGGTAACCAACAGATCTGCTTTACATGATGCAAACGTTTGTTTTTTTGAGAATAAAATAAAATGTAAAAAAGACCTAACAGCTTTCTTCCTGTGTGCAAGATTTGTTTATGTAGCCGTGACAACGCATTTCAGGTGGCACGTCTTGGGTGACGTTAAAAAAAAGTTGTTAGCCTATCAGGAGATTTTAAGACCAAAGAAAACTAAGCAAATTAAGTCTAGGCCTACTATGTGAAGGCAGTCCTATTTGCGTTGTATAGCCTACTGTGGTAAAGACATAGGCTACCGGTAGGCTATAAGGTCATCTCGTTCAACTGAGGAGTTGCCCCAATTAACGTTGATGCTGCACATGGATCAGTGACAGAGGGACTGTAGTTTCAAAGACTGTTGCAGTTCATTTCAAGACTTTTCGTCAATGGTAAGACTAGAATTCTACTTGCTTGGGCCTCTTGTTAATGTGCGCTGTGTGTGACCTGCGTGTGTGCATGCTCATCTGATTCTGTATACAAGAATTCCACTTGTTCCGTTTAATGGGCTAAAGAAAGACAGGCTATCCACAAACGTGAATGTTTAATCACTAGCATGGGAATAACTGAGGCATCATCTGCGTCGGGCTCGGGTCGGGTTCGGACATAAAAATGAAGAGGCCCGTCGGGTTCGGGTCGGGTTCGGACAGAAATTTGCGGCCCGAACCACACTCTTAACACACACACACACACACACAGGGATTAGACCTCAGAGAAGCACTGCAGAGAAAACTAGATTATGAGATGACATGCGTCCAGGCCTGAGAGGTAGTGCAGGATTAGCTGAGTGGCTCAGTAGAGATGAGAGTGGCAGACAGGGCCACTCCCAAGGGATGTGGATACTGTACGCCATTGATCTCGCTCAGAGATCTCTTCCTCTCTCTCGCTCCATTACTGACCCCCCCCATGCCCCACCCCTCTCTCTCCTCAATCTTTCAGTGTGAGGGTGCCTGGGGGTTCCTGTAATGCACTCTGTCCCCTTAGCTGCCCATCAGAATGTCTCCTCAGTCTTGACCTCCAAGCCCCTGTGGGGACCCTCTCTCCCTCCCTCCCTAACTCTCTCCATCCATCCATCTACTTCTCTATCACTCTGCTCTGGGCTACTTTTGTCTGTTTATTCCCCCGTCTCCATCTTTCTGGCGCACAGGTCTGTTAGTTGTTTGTGATCTGGACTCCCTTTGTCTCACTTCATATCCCCTACTACCATGTCCAGGTCTCTCCACCTCCTCTTTGTCCTTATCACACACACACA